>NC_025997.2:28356093-28587367 GCF_000442705.2 Elaeis guineensis | reverse complement strand
ATAGTGTCGAAGTGGATAGTCTCGCTACAGCCTCCCCTCAAAACTAACTCCGAACCTCCTAAAAACTAAGGTGAGAGCCATGCCAAAAGGCAAGTGTGCCTTGGATCTGTTCAAGGTCTCTCTCATGGCCTCAAACATCAATGCAGGAAGGTTCAGGGGGGTTTGTGTGATCACATGGTACATAATATAGATGTTCCTACCAGAAAAAAGATCATGTCTACCACTTCTAGGGAAAAACAATTTGGTTACCATGTGGTGTAGCAGTCTCATCTCAATAGAAAGAATCTTTGCCTCTAATTTGTTCAGACTTTCAGTGAAGGATCTCCCTAGCATAACATTTATTCCTTCCTCTTTAACTGGGAGCTCCATGTTGGTATACCCCTCACATGGTAAATGAAGAATCTGTCCCAAAAATATAGGATCTAGGCTATGTCTACACCCTTCACTGTGGATTTCACTATTTCATTGCTGTACCCTAAATTTAAGTAAACTCTCTGACAAGATCAACATATGTATTTTCTTTCAAGGAGTAGTAAAATTTCCATCCTTGGTCTTTAATCTTTGATCCAATGGTGAACCCTTCTTTTCAAAAAATCTGAAATCAATATTTTTTTTGGATTCTACTTTCCTATCGGAGAGAGGTACCTTACTAGAGCAGATTGGTGACCGGGTTGTAGCTGGAGCTGAAGCAGGAGCAGGGTTTGAAGCAGAAGTGGTCTCGGTTGCTAGTCCTTTTCGACGCACACTTTCTTCCAACCCGTGAACGGATTTCCTCCTCTGTAGAAGCTTCATCTTGGGAGCCATTTGCGCAGCCAGGACTAGCACGGAACTTAGGAGAGCAAATGTGAGGGAGAGATGAAGGATTTTTAGTAGAAAGATAAGAATTTTGAAAAAGTGATGTGCCGATTTGGAGGAGACAGATAGAGTCTAGGGTAAGCTCGAATCGCTCCAAATGAAGAAGAAGAAGGGGAGGAACTTGGTTCCTAAGTGGGCGATTTGGAGTGTGAGAGTCGGTGGGAGAGGAGTTTCGAGGAAAATCTTGGGTTTGAAGAAGAAGAGAGGGAGACCTTTGGTTCGGCGGAAGGAAGAAGGCAGAGAGTTGGGTCGGCTCAAAGAGAATTTTCAACAAAAAGAGAGCGTCCGAAGGATTTTGACATAATTACAAGATTGCCCTAGGGTCGACCCTGGGGGTCGCCTCATGGAACAGAGAAATTCAAAAAAATGATGAAAAATTTGAAACATCAGGAGAAGGATGTTTGCCCAAATATTGATCATGTGAATGATAATTTGAGTCTTTTGAACTCAAAACAAAAAGAAAATTGAGCTCACAAAAATTGGTTCAATGAAATTTTTGGCATTAAGAATTTAGAATCAGAGAGATACTTAAGCTGATGGATCAAGGATTCCTAATTCTCTTCTAATTTTATAGAATCTATCTTCACTTAAGGTCTTGATAAAGATGTCAGCCAATTATTTTTCAGTACAAACATAATTTAGAATTATATTTTTATTTTGGACATGTTCTCTTATGAAATGATGCCTGATTTCAATATGTTTTGATCTAGAATGCTGAATTCGATTTTTAGTGAGATTTATAGCACTAGTGTTATCACATCTTATGAGAGTTTCATTGAGTTTGATATCAAAGTCTTTGAGTTGTTACTTAATCCACAAGATTTGAGCACAACAACTTTTGATTGTAATGTATTCGGTCTCGGTCGTAGACAGTGCTATCGAATTTTATTTCTTGCTAAACCAAGAGATTAGGTTAACTCTAAGAAATTGGTAAGTTCCACTAGTACTTTTTTTATCTAATCTACATCCAGCAAGATCGACATCTGAATATCCTATTAAGTCAATTAATGAGTCTTTAGAGTACCATAATCCTAGAGTTGGTGTACCATTTAAATATCTAAGAATTTTTTTAACTGCATTCAAGTGTGATTCTTTTGGATTTGATTGAAAGTGAACACATAGACAAACACTAAATATAATATCAGGTCTACTAGCAGTTAAATATAATAGAGAACCAATCATGCCTCTATAAAATTTTAAGTCTATACTTTTACCTTCTTCGTCCTTGTCAAACTTACATGATGGGCTCATGGGTGTACCAATTGCTTTAGAGTTCTCCATTCCAAATCTTTTGAGTAATTCTCTTGTGTACTTGGTTTGGGTGATGGAGATTCTTTCCTTCATTTGTTTGATTTGGAGTCTGAGGAAGAATGTAAGTTCTCCCATCATGCTCATCTCCAACTCCCCCTGTATGAGCTTTGTAAAATCTTAACAAAGAGTTTCATTAGTAGACCCAAAAATAATGTCATCAACATATATTTGTATAACTAATATATCATCTTGATGTCTTTTAATGAAAAAGGTTGTGTCTACATTTCCTCTTGAAAAATCATTATTAAGTAAACATTTGCTTAGCCTTTTATACCAAGTCCTGGGTGCTTGTTTTAAACCATATAGAGCTTTATTTAATTTAAAAACATGATTAGAAAAAGTATGATTTTCAAAATCTGAAGGTTATTCTACATAAACTTCTTCAGCAATATGTTCATTTAGAAAAGTACTTTTGACATCTATTTGAAATAACTTAAAATTCATAAAGCAAGCATATGCAAGTAGAAGTCTAATTACTTCTAATCTAGCAACAGGTGCAAAGGTCTTATCAAAATCAATTTCTTCTTCTTGATTATAACCTTTTGCAATCAATCTTACTTTATTTCTTATTATATTTTCATGTTCATCCAATTTATTCCTATATACCCATTTTGTACCAATTATTGAATATTTTTAGGTCTTGATACTAAAGTCCATACATTATTTCTTTCAAATTGATTAAGTTCTTCTTGCATTGCATTAATCTAATTATGATCTTTTTCAGCTTCATCTATGGTTTTAGGTTCAAGATGAGAGACAAAAGCAAAATGATTGAATGTATCTCTAAGTGAGGAACGAGTTCTTACACCATGTGTAGGATCACCAATGATTAGTTTCTTGGGGTGATTGTGATCATACCTCCATTCTTTGGGTAGATCATTTGTACCTTGAGATTGTCCTTGTTGTTCTTCACCTTTCTCATCCTGTTTGTCTTCATGTTCTTCATCATCTTGAATGGTTGAGTCTTTTAGAGTGATCCCCTTTATCCCTTCTATAAGAGGATCTGTATCATCAATACCTTCATTCTTCCTTGATGGAAGATCGTTAGTTTCATCAAAAACAACATGTATTGACTCCTCTACTACTAAGGTTCTTTTATTGAAAACTCTAAAGGCTTTACTAGAAGAGGAGTAACCAAGAAAAATTGCTTCATCGGATTTTGCATCAAATTTTTTTAGTCTTTCTTTACCATTGTTTAGCACAAAACATCGGCAACCAAAAATATGAAAATATACAATGTTTGATTTTCTTCCTTTCCAAAGCTCATAGGAAGTTTTCTTTAGAATTTGTCTAATTAAAGCATGATTTAATATATAACATGCCGTATTAATTGCTTCCGTCCAAAAGTATTTTGGAAGGTTGCTTTCACAAAGCATGGTACGGGTCATTTCTTCAAGAGTTCTATTTTTTCTTTCTACTATCCCATTTTGTTGGGGTGTTCTAGGTGCCGAAAAGTTGTGGCCAATTCTTTTTTCATTACAAAACTTTTCAAAATCTTGATTTTCAAATTCGGTTCCATGATCACTTCGAATATTTTGAATTGAAAAATCTTTCTCATTTGTGACTTTTCAATAAAATTTAGAGAAAACATGAAAGATTTTATCCTTATGTGCCAAAAAAAAGATCCATGTAAAACGAGAGAAATCATCAATAATTACGAAACTATATCGTTTTCCACCTAGACTAGTAGTTCTAGTAGGTCTAAATAAATCCATGTGCAATAGTTCTAATGGCCTAGAAGTTGAAACAATATTTTTAGATTTGAATGAAACTCTTGTTTGTTTACTTAGTTGGTATGCATCATAAATTCTATCTTTTTCAAAGTTCAATTTGGATAAACTGATAACCAATTCCTTCTTAATGAGTTTTGAAAGTGAATGTATGCTAATATGTGCAAGCCTACGATGCCAAAGCCAACTAGTCTCATTAATCTTGGCGTTCAAGGCTACTAGGCATTACATGTTTATTTTGGATAGATCATTCAAATCTACCATATAAACATTACCATGTCTATGCCCAACAAATTTAATGCCTTCATTAATAGGACTAGTTACTATGCAAACAGAAAATTCAAAAATAACTTTGTATCCTTTATCACAAAATTGACTAATGCTTAATAAATTATGTTTCAAACCATCTACTAATAAAATATTTTCAATATACTTGGAGGGAGTTATACCAATGTTACCTATACCAATGATCTTTCCTTTGCCATTGTCTCCAAAGGTGACCATCCCTCCATATTTAGCATCAAGTGTGATGAATTGGGATTCATCACCAGTCTTGTGTCTTGAGCATCCGCTATCAAGATATCATTTTTGATTTTCTCCTTGGGATGCTAGACACATCTGCAGACAAAAGTCAAGTTTTTACTTTAGGTACCCAAGCTTTCTTGGGTCCTTTTTTATTAGTCACAATGGTTCCTTTTGGAACCCATATTTTTTTTACATTAGAATTTATGGATTTGTTAGAGAAACAGGTGTATGACTTGTGTCCTACTCTACCACATTTGAAGCAAGTAATGTTTGAAAACTTGTCGCTTGAAGAGTTTACATAGATATTTTTTAGAAATTTTTATTTCTTTAAGGGGTTGTATCTAAGACCAGCTTTATCACAGATGGCCTTTTGATTTTCCAGTATCATATTAAGTTTATTTGAACTTAAAGTGAATTTTTTAATCATTGATTTTAGCTTGGCAATCTCATCTTTTAAGTTCAGATTTTCTTGAGACAGGATTGATTTTTCATTAGAAATACTCTCATTTTGTTTTAGTAAGTATTGATTCTTTGATTTTAACTCTTTGTTGTTTGTCCCTAGCTTCTTTAGTTCATCAATTAAATCATAAAAGACTTCATGAAGTTCTTCAAAGGTAAAGTCAATAGGAGTTTTAGAATTTATCTCACTTTCATGTGCCATAAGGTACAAGTTGGCTTGTTCATTTGAGTCTTCTTCTTCGGAGCTTGACTCATCACTTCCACTCCATGTAGCCATCATGGCCTTCTTCTTGTACTCCTTGAGACCCTTCTTCAGTTGTGGGCATTCAGACTTAAAGTGTTCCGATTTCTTGCATTCATAGCAAATAAGGGGTTGCTCCTTATCTTTCTCTTTGCTGTGTTCTTCTTTTATGGGTGGCTTCTTCCTCATCCCTTATTTTTTTTTCTTCAAAAGTTTCTTAAACCTTTTAGTAATGAGAGCTATTTCTTTATCCTGCTCTTCATTTTTCGTATCATCAATTTTTTCATCAAGTTGAGCCATGAATTTGAGAGCGATTGTCTTCTTCTTTTTGACTTCTTCTTCTTGATGTTGTTTCATGCTCAGCTCATGTGTCATCAGTGATCTTAGAAGCTCTTCCAAGGATAGGATGTTCAGATTTTTGGCTTCTTGGATAGCGGTCACTTTGGCTTCCCAAGTTCTTGGTAAGGACCTAAGAATCTTTTTCACGAGATCACTGTTAGAATAAGACTTACCAAGACTTTTTAGATCATTTATAATATCAGTAAAATGAGTAAATATTTTAGTTATAGATTCATCATGCTTCATTTTAAAAAGTTTATATTTATGCACGAGCATGTTAATTTTAGATTCCTTCACTTGATTAGTTCCTTCATGAGTTACTTCTAATCTATCTCATATTTCTTTAGCAAACATACATGTTGAAATACGATTGAATTCATTAGCATCTAGAGCACAATACAAAACATTCATGACTTTAGTATTTAGTTGAGCCATTTTCTTGTCAATCTCATTCCATTCTTTTTCGAGTTTGGTTGATTCCACACCATCAATGAATTTAGTGGGTGTGTGTGGTCTATTTACTATGATACTCCATATATCATAGTCAAGTGTTTGAATAAAGATTTTTATCCGAGCTTTCCAATAGGTATAGTTTGACCCATTGAAAAGTGAAGGTCGGTTTGTGGACTATCTCTCGACTAAAGAAGTGCCAACTTGATTTACCATAGATCTTTAGCTCTTTGATGGTTAAATCAAAGTAGGACTAGAGCACCGTGCTCTGATACCACTTGTTGCCCAGCTATGCAGCCCAAGAGTGGGGGTGAATTAGGTTTCTAAAAATTTTAAACTTAACTTACACCTATGAAGATTATTTAGCAATGAGCTAAATAAGTATGGAGAGTGTAATTTATGCAAGGAGTAGAAGTTAGATGCAAGAGTGCAGGAAGATAAAGAAATTTAAAAGGAGAGCAAGAAAGCACAACACAAACAAGAAGATTTATAGTGGTTCGGTACCAACCTTGCACCTACATCCACTCCCCAAGCTCCTACTTGAAAATTTAAATCCACTAAACTGTATTCAATCTGAATACAACATCGAAACCTCCGACTCTAGCTATCCCAAGCTAGAACACTTATTTTTCGAGTACAAGCTAACCCAATGCAATCCGATTCAAGGTTTGGATCAACCTTTTCACGTTTTGAATTACTTCCAAAACAAACTAAACAACTCAAAAATAGAGTATAGGAGTTAATCACATAAAAGTACAGATGTAGCTCCTTAATGAGAAAATAATCCTTTAAATACACTTTACATAATTAGAAGGAAGCTCTTTCTGATTTTCTCAAGGTGGTTGAAGACTTGAATGAGCTCTTGAGGAGTTGGTGAACTTGAAATAAAAGCTTCTTGACCTTTTTAAGTGGGCTCTTGCTTAGGGTTGAAATGAATGCTTGAAGAATCTTTTTCAAATATTTTTCTTCTCTTTGATTCCCTCCTTTAAGTGCCTTTTTATAACTTCAAATAATGATGGAGAGCAATCTGGGCTGAAATAGAGCCGTTAGAGCACATTAAATGGGTATTAAATGCAGCCAAAATGAGCTAAAAACTAGCCGTTGCAAAATTTTTCTGTCGCAGGGGTCAACTTATAGGGTCGACTCATACTCATGGGTCGACTCATGGGGTCGACTTTTGTGGAAAAGAGCAAAAAATGACTGTTCTATAATTTTGACATGTAGAGCAGCAGAGGTCGACTTATAAGGTCGACTCATGCCAAGGGGTCGACTCATGAGGTCAACTCATAGAGTGTGTCAGCCAAAAATTTTGCGTGTCGGTCAGCCCTTTTAGCCATGAGTCGACTCATGGGGTCGACTCAAAAATATAAACCTGATTTTCTTACAAAATACACTTCTAAAAATGTTAAAATTACCTCCAATAGATTACACATTTTTTGTTCTTGCTCTTGAGGCTTCCGAATCAGGTATGATAAAATTATAATTTTATCTCTGAAATATAATAAATCTTTTTTTAAGTCAAAATCATTAGTAATCTTTTCAAATACTTTATAATCATCAAAATCAATTCAAGAAGCAACAATCTCCCCCTTTTTGATGATGACAAAATACTTGAGTAAAAGCATATATAAAGTATTGAACATGAATTTTAAATTTATGAAGATGCATCACCTAAATATTATAGTCAAGTATTTGAATGAAATGCATCATAAGCAGTTTGAAGATAAATTTAAAATTTGCTAAAAATTTAAAATTTGCTTATAACTTCATTTGCTTGGAAAGGAAAAAGCTGATGATTTTGATTCTTTGACACATATGCCTATTTGCTTAACAATTTACTTATTGCTCATTCTTTATTGCTTATTGCTCAATCTTGATTTTGATTCTCTACTCTCCCTTTTTGACAGCATCAAGGAAGATTCTCTACTCCCCTTTTTAAGGATATATTTTCTCTATTCTTCCTTTATGATGGGATCAATTTTACTTCTTTAGCTCCCTTCTTTGATTGCTTATTCCTCTATTGCTTATTATTTTACTCCCCCTTAATATAGCAAACGTAAAAGATATACCAATTTGCTCATTTAGAAGATATTGCAATTCATAGTATTTCACAACACAAATATACCAATTTTCAACAGCCAAGGTTACCTTCGAGTACTCCAAGTAAAAGATGAGCCACTCAATTGGTCAGATAGGTATAAAGTTGGTAGAGGTCCTCCCGTTGCTTTCCTTAGATATCAATTAAAATTGATCACGTAAGTGAATGAAACCAATTAAATAACCACCTTCCTTTGTGATATAGTCCCTGAACCACTTTTTTAGACATCAGTTAAACTGACTAACCCTAATCTGGTCTAACTCTCAGGGTCTCTTGTCCTATTGAGCTCGAGAGTCCTTAGGGGCCAACATCTAATTGATTTTAGGTTAAGATTTAAGTTAATGCAAAATATAGAATTATATTTTATGGGCTAAGAAATGGTGATGAAATCTCTATCTTATCGTGTTTAGGATTTATGCCCTTAAGATATTTTATAAAATTATACAATACAAAAAGAAAAGGTAGCAAAATTTGATTCATTTCACTTTTTAGGTTTTGTGATTAGGTATCTAATTTCTTAAGTAGATTATGAGGTGTCAATGTAGAGATTTTTTTTTTATATTTTGATTTTGCAAGAATGTAAGTTTGGCTAAGTAACTAGGCAAGTTAAAAAGCAAATAAAAAAATAAACTAAGAATAAAAGGTAGATAGCAAATGAGACTAAAGAAAGCTAATTTTTTTTTCAAAAAAAAATAATTGTGCCCAGATCCCGGACAACGGTCCCAAAATTTGATCACTGTTATAAACAGTCAAGAATAAAAATAAACTCAAACTATATAGATAGGGTGAGTTGGGATTGTATCCTCGAAGATTTAAGATAATTATTTTTTTATGAAGAAATAATAAAAGAGAATTAATCATGGAAGAATTTAAAAATAAAACTGTAAGTATAAAGTAATTTATAAATAAAAATAAGTCAGAGAAATAATTCAAAAATTTTGAATCCACCATGTAAAATAGATTTTATTTTCTTCTTTTTTTATATTATAATATTAATATTTGTGATTAGGATATTAGTGTAGTTTATCTTTAAGAGGTATGAATCGTATCCATAGATCACAGCTCATCCATTTAGAGTATAAACTATCTAAATCTAATTACAAGCTATAGGATTTAATCTAACATACTACGATCTATCTCTTCTAGGCACATACCATATTCGAAGATCACAGTACGTCCGTAAAGGGTATAGGCCGTATAAGCTAGATCAATCCTCAGAAAAATTAAAATATATGAAATAAAAATATAATTTTATTATATAAAAATTAAATATTAAAAAAAATAAAAATACATTTACAGGCTTCATCATATTTTCGAGTTGGAGGTGTCTAGTCATGCATAGGGATCTCCAACTCTTCCTCCATATTTTTTCCTTTTTCTCTCCCCTAAATAAATACTAGAATAAATAAAAAAAATATAGAAGGATGTTGTCGCTTGCACTGTTGCCTGCTTCCTTACTTCCCTACTTACTGCCTTGCTATCTATTCTCCTTTATTATCTGCAGTACCTTGTTTATATAGCCTTCAGCATCCTGAGTCCTTGACGTGTTAAATCTCATAAATTCCCTTAGACTAGGACTCCTTGCCAGCTTAGTTTCTGCATCCATCGCATGTCCCAAGCACCCGCATGTAGTGAAGCACGCCCAAACCCATTTGAATGAAACCCGCTTGCCCTTTTATTTTCTGTGAGCCATACTTTCTATTGTTGAACCCATTCACGTGCTCGAACCCACACCGTGCCTGTGAACACCTTGCCCGAATGCTCCCTTATGCACTGCGATAAACATCGAGGCTCTTGTTCCTGTGCACCGTGCATGGACCACATGGTGGGTTGGTCCATGCGCCATGCGGTAGACCATGCGGCTATTTTTTTTATTTTTTTTCTCTTTTTTTTGGCTTTTGGGCTTCATTCGGAGTTTGATTTGCTTTTAATTTTTTTTTGTTTTCCTGCGAGTCAAGCTCTTTGTATTGGCAATCATCTTTCCTACAAAACACAAGCAAAAGCATCAATTCTTAAAGAATAAAAATCAATTAGTGGATATTTTGATACTTTTAATGGGATATTTATTATACTTATCACATCCTAACTTGAACCCCCAAGGATTTGAAAATTCCATAGTTGAACCTAATCTTTAGAGCCTTCATCTAGTTTCCTCTTGATTTGATCCTATTTGAATTGATTGGTTATAAACCCCCAATTGATTTATTCTTGACCCCTCACTTAATTCATTTATTCTAATTTATTGACCTACTATCTTAGGATGCTAGGATTCCTTCCATAAAGCTTTAGTATCTATAGCAATCTATCCTTTTGGTATATGTAGCCCTCATACATTTTGAATAAACTGATGTATTGATCACTTCTTATAATCTCATTTTGGCAATGAATGAAAATTTGATCTTTTAAGGAAATGCAATGTGTCTTATGTTATTACTTATGTTTAGTTGGTTATTTGAATATATGCTTTGATTGTAAAACTAAGGGAAAGAAAAATGCCAAGCTTGTTTTTTTTTTAAATGAATGTGCGTGATTTGGAACAAAAAGGAAAAGAATTAAGAAATTTTTTTTGATATTTATTATTAAAAATAAAGAGAGAAATCAAAATTAAAAGAAAAAATATTTTTTGAACTTAATCTTATTTTGATTGAGAATTCTAGTTGATTTATTTTGAGAGAAATGATCTTTGAACTTAAATCCTTGAACAATTATATTATATTTTTTCTAATTTGAACATTCATATATCTTTAATCATTTAATTTGATATGCATGGTTTGATTGGATCATCATTTTTTATGATTAATTAGTATCAAGCTGAATTTGAAATATATTTTCATATTTTGCTGAGGTTTATTCTTTTATTTTTAAATGAACTTAAAACTTGCTCTTCTTTAATCCTGAAATAATATCAAAGTTTCAAGAAAATTATTAACTAGTCTGCATTTCAGCTCAATTTGTATCAAGAAAAATTTTGTAAGAAAGCATTATTTGAGTATTATAATAAAAATTATTATTAATCTTAAAAAAAAAACTATTGATGAATATTTGTATCATGCTTGTCTTAATTGAATCTTATGGATTCATTTAAATATTTCAATGCTTTTATTTATTTGAGCTGATTCATACTTTGCATGCATTGAGTTTCAAGCTAAAATTCAAAAAAAAAACTTAATTGGTTTATTTTTAAAAAATAAATTTAAAAATTATTCTTTTTAAATTTTCAAATGGAATCTTCATTGGTTAGGGGCAATGATTCTTCAAGAAAAATTATTTTACTTATTTGAACATTCATATTGTTTGACTTGCTTTGAAAAGTCATTATTGACCTTCAAAGATAAATTATTGATGAACATTCACATTTTGTATGCTTTGATTATCATTTATTATTTTGAGAATTATCACTTCTTCTATCTTTACTCTGATTGATTATTTTTGAGAAATAAATTTGAAAAATACTCTTCTTGAATCTTTTGAAATTGGTATCAAATTAAACTTTTGAAGTAAGTTATCCTTTATTTTAAAGCTAGATATAATTGTTATCAAATATCTTACTGTTTGTCTTGTATTTTATTGACCTATCTTTCAACAAAAAGAGAAGAATATTATGTCTCAAACTTAATTTTACATAACTATATTCTTGATATAATTTGAGACAAATTCAAGAAATTCATACCTCTTTTAGACTTAATTGAGTGATATTTTTCAAGAAAATAAAGATCTGAATTTAAACAAAAAAACTCTCAATGATATGTCTTGCATGTTCTATTAATATCAATTCAAAATAATTTATCAAAATAATTTGATTTGAATTTAACTGATTCATCTTTTTTGATCAAAAACTTCAACGATTGGTATCAAATAAACCATTATTGCCTTATATTCTATTGCTTTATCTTCGATAAAAGAAAAAAAAAATATTGTTCAAATCGATTTTTCATAGATATTTCTGAGATGATATTGTTTGAGACAAATCCAAAAAAAAAAAAATTATACCTTTTCGAAACTTAAATATGAGATACTTATTAAGAAGAGACAAAAATAATTTGTTGAAGAAAATATCTTTCTGAATCATCTAGTTTGCTTGAATATATTTTTGACATTATACCCTAAGACAAATTATAAGATTGATACCTTTGTGCATCAAATTGATTGATACCTCTCAAGATAAGAAAGAAATGATTTTGATAGATTTTTTTTGGTATTAAGAAAAATCAAGAAGTTTATTTTACAATTGATATCAAACAATCTTCTACTCAAGCATATTGTTCTCTGATTTTATGTTTTGCTCTGATTTTGCTTGAATACTATATGTTAGGACTATAGATTTGCTCTGATACATTTATAATATTATTTCTGAATTTAATTGATCGTTACGTATTACGTAAAGAAAGTGATGAATTTTGAAATATATCTTATGCTTGGTTTTCATACTCAAACATCTTTGTTTTGAAAACCTATATCATACTTGAATTCTTGAAGCTCAAATCAATTGTATCAACTCTATTCAGAAAGGGGGAGATATGCTTCTTTTTAATATATATTGATCAAAAGCAAGAAGAAATTTAATTTAAATTTGCTATCAAGTTTCAAAAAGGGGAGTACTTATCCTAAAGGGGAGATAGTGTCACAAGCTATAGAAATCTGAATTTTAACATTGCATGTGTATATATTTGAAATTAAATTAATTTTGATGATACTTTTTAAATCCCTCCTTACATTCTTTGATACTGTCAAAAAGGAGGAGAGTATGTTGTATTGAGTATATGGTTGAAATGCTTGGATTAATTATATAATTGATTATACCTGAGATGCTCATTCAATTAATTCATTGTGCTTGAGATGTTTATATGCTTGTTTGAAACAATCACATCACATGAGCATCTGATAAGCATATATATGTATTCATTTGAATTTACAATAAATCTATTGAAGCATTCATAAAGTATATGCTTACATGCACTTAGTTTATCACTTCATGATTATATTAGTAAACTAATTGAAACACATTATATTTTTATTGTGCATATACTTAAAATTTTATCATCATCAAAAAGAAAAAGATTGTTGACCTTATGATTGATTTTGATGATTCTAAAATGCTGAGTATAAATGATACTAATCATGTATTTCAAGGATAAATATAGAATTTTTTAGGTACTTAAATTAAAAAATTCATCCATGAAAAAGATCTCCTTAAAAGAAGCTAAGTTAAGAAAAAGGATGATTTTAATTGCTCAAATAAAATTTAAATAAGAAGTTTTTGAAAGTCTTCATGATGAAAAATGTCATAAAAATTAAAATGAAAGAAGTTCTCAAAAGTTGAAGTCAAAAAGCTACTCATGCAGAAAAATATTCAATATTTTTTAATTGGTTGTCATCCGTGTCAACTCAAATTTTATTTGAGTCGGCTCAAGTTGAAAAATAGAAGAAACGAAGATTTTAGCATGTTAAAATTTCAGCTAGCATGCACTCGAGTTGACTTGAGTGTCATTCGAGTCAACTCAAAGGAAAAAGGACAAAAAATCTGACAAAAATTCAAGTGGACTTGAGAAATTTGAGCGGTAGCTCGAGTCGACTTGAATTATTCGAATAGAAGTTATAGAAAAAGATAGAGATCGGGAAGCAAGACTCGAAGGTCATTCACATCGACTCGAGATCAATCCGAGCTGACTCGAGTTCCAACAGCTAGTTCTGTAGAATTTTTAGAGATATGCAGAATTACTTCTAATGGCTAGTTTTTGAGTTTAACGGCTATTCCAAGAGCTCCAACAGTTAAAACACATTCTCCAACAACTTTCAAGCATATTAAAGATTAAAGAATCAAATAGGAAGGTAGCTAAGTGGATTAAAAAGAGAAAAACTTTCAAATAAGTGAGATTCATTAAATAACATTGAAAAAGAAGAAAAGAGAGGGATTTGTATATAGATTTTGAAGGATTTTCAAGAGAGATCATCTCCATCAACATCTACATCCTCTCAAGTATTAATTGAAGAGAAGTGAAGATTCGAAAGGGCTATTTCACAATCACTTCTTCAAGCTTCAAAGAGTTCATTTCTATTTTTATTTTTGTACTAAAAATTATATCTTATATTTTATTTTCTTTATAAATTTTTTTGAAGAAAAAAAATTTGGGGATTAGGCTCGTCCAAGCTCAGAGTTGGATATATTAGATTTTGATTGGTGATCCCGTTAAACTCAACTAGATTGATTGTGAATCTGAAAAATAATCGATATACAATTTTGATTGGTGAGCACGTAAAACCAACTGAATTGATTGTAAGTCCAAAAAATAATCAGTGTATAGGTTGTGGTTGGTGATTTCAAAAAATCAACTGAGTTTGTTTGTGATCTCGGATAAAATAAACATGCTGTAATCAGAGAGATTATAATAGAATTTTCAAGAGAAGCTTAGGGAGTGGACGTAGGTGCAGAGTTATACCGAATCACTATAAATTTTTGTGTATTTGTATTGTTCCCTTTCGTACTTGCTTTACTTGCTTTTAATTTCTATTTTGTATTATTTTAATACTTGCATAGCTTCTCTTATATCTTGATTCCATGACTACAAATATTAAGCGCTTCACAAGCACTTTAGATAAGCTAATTTGAAGCACAAATTATTTTAGATTTTAGATTTAGTTAAAATTTTTAAACAATCCAATTCACCTCTCTTTTGGGTTGCTATCTTTCTAGGTAATAATAATTTTATCTTATGAGTCCTATCTTTATTTTTGGTGGATGATAATATTCATCACTAGACTGTAGACCTTTATATTTTATGTTGATGTTGATATGATATTATGATGTTAGGTAGATAATGTTTTGTAGCCTTATCCTTATCTTTTTTTTTTTATTATTTCTAATGAATTATGTTGATATCATCAACCCACCCACAACTACCTAAGCCCGATTCAGGGCTCACGATCTCCCTCCCTCTCTCTCTCTTTCCCTCTCTCTCTCTCTTGCAGTCTCTTGCTCACTAGTCCCCTCACCTCTCTCGCCCTTTCTCGATCTCTATCTCTCTCTTCCCCTCTTTCGCATACTTTAACTATGCTTCTCTCTCTTTATCTCACCTGGCCTATCCTTAAGAAAGGATTACTAACGTCAAACCTTTTATTGCTTAAGAAAATATTATGATATCCACTACAAAAAAAAAGTTATTAGCAATGGCCAATTACCGTCGCTAATAATGCCATCTCCATCGCTAAAAGATCGTCAAAAATAAGGTCATCGCTAATTACAAGTATTAGTGATGGAAATAAGTCCATCGCTAATACGTATAATTAGTGACGGTATTAACGATAATAAAGTTATCGTTAATAATTAATTTTTTTATTAAATTTTTAAAAAATTATTCATGACAGCTATTAGCATCGCTAATGCCGTCGCTAATAGTTCTTTATTTTTAAAAAAAAATTATAATTAAATTTTTTAAAATTTATTTTAATCACAATAAGAAGTAATTATATTTTTTAAAAATTATTATAAATAAAATATTAATTTTTTATCATAATCATAAATATAAAATTAATTATCTTGTATTAAAAATATAAATTTTATAATTTTATAAATTTATACTGCTTTATAAGTATCAAAATTACATACATATCAAGAAAAATCATGTGAGATCCTTTTCATCCTCTTCTTGCTCCTGTACGTCCTCTCCAGCAGCTAGTGAATGAGAGCCGGATGTTCCAGCATCCTGTAACGAAGAAAAATAAAAATTATTAATAAATTTTGATACAAAAATGTATATATCGATACAGAGATATATATTTCGATATACTATTTTGATTTTGGAATAGATTATTTCTATACATTTCATTCGATGATACGGAGCTATAGATATCTCCGACCCACCGATTGGATGGTTAGATTAAATTCTTACCTTCTAGATCTCTTTCCTAGACTCAAACTAAAATATGTGAAGCTTCTAAATATAAAAATTTAAAATAAATAAAAAAAATTATTAATAGACTTACCTACTGTGATAACTATGACAACGAGTCTAGCTGATCGCACAGATGTGGATCCTGAAGAATCTCAACGATTATATCACGAACGGCATCTTGGAAGCTTTAAGATTGCTGGCTCCAAAGTCTCTTTATGACCTCCTCCACATGTGCATCACCCCACATCTAGATCATCGAGGCCTGAGAAGAGGATGTTGAAAAGTATCGAGCTACTGGAGGATTGAAACTACGGTCGAATCCTATGATTTGACTCTTGCTCACCCCATTGGTGGCCTTGAGCCATCCCTCGAGATCAAGGAGGGGCTGAAAGGACGGATCCTCACCATGCCGCGAAATGAGATACTTCGCATAATCTATCTATATAGTTTAGAAATTCATTAGTCCATATATATCAATATATATAAAAATTTAATAAATAATATTTTAAGTTATTACCACGATCTATCGAGATTTAGGATCTAAGTAATCATCAGTCCTCCTAGACTAGTGTGTGGCCTTCCATATCTACAACTATCCTGATGCACGATCTAGCTACTGTGTCTATAATAAATAAACAATAAAATTAAATTAATTAAAATATACATATGATCAACTTAATATAAAATTAATTTAAGTGTAGAATTTTTATCAATCTATCAGCCACAACGTGTATGCCAATGGAGCCGTCGGTGTGCTTGATCAGATCCTACTGGACGATCCGATTCTGTCATGCCTTCTACCACCCATCAGAGTACTCCTCAGCACTCCAACAAACATAGAGAGCCTCCCATATGTTCATCCGCATCTAGTGATTTGTATAAAACTTTCAGTCCGATGATGAGTCAAAACTAGAGTGCTCTATGGCAGACTGCTTAAGGCTATATAACCCATCCCAGAGCCTACGTGTGGCCACCTCCTCAAAGGTTCAACAGTCAGCCTCCTCATCATGAGGAGTCTCGAATCAGTAATACTCCTACAAGTAGAAGCAAGCATGTATTAATAAATAGAATACAAACCTATCATAAATTTAAAAATTAAATACTTTTGTCTTACAGGAACATCTTTCAAGGTGCATCATGAGTCCCCAATGACCAACTAGAGAACTCATTCACCAGCTCCAACATCAATCATCGGATCATCTTGGTAACCACACGAGACACCCTAGGCTCTCTAAATATGCAGTAAAATTAATTTTGAATAATAAATGTTAGACTCTAAAATGACTAAATTTTAAATATATTCAGTGAAGATATAGTACTTACGAGCGGCTCTGAATGTGAATGAGCTCTCTATCCTCCGATAGAGTTCGAGGTGTTGTGAACTGGATGGATCCACTACCATGCTATTGACTTTGAGAGCCGGATGCTGCTTCATGTGATTGTAGGATCACTGGTGACCCCACATCATTCAAACTTGAGAGTATCAAGATAGTGACCCTACATCATCCGAATCTGAGAGTATCAAGACATCACAAAGAATGTTATATAAGATAATAAAGGATAAAATAACATAAAAAAAAAATATTTAAAGTATTAAAGTTTATCGCATGATATATATGGCACAGAACCATATGAGTTGACTGCATGAGAGCTCTCTCCTTAGCTGTGACAGCTCCAACCTCTGAAAGATATGATCTATAATCTCTGAAAATAAAAATAAATAGATTCATAGATTAATTATACAATTATAGATGGCAATACAAGATTTAAAATGATGCAAGATAAGTATTTAAAATGATTTAAGGCAATGCAAGAAATAAAATGAGACCAGAAGATCATGGCGTGCGATTTTGAGTTTGCGAGAGAAATCCCTCAAGATCGAGATTGAGAGAATGAGAGCGGCCAGAGGTGGCATTTCAGATGCGAGATATAAGAGCTTGTATGTGAGGAGCGATGAGCACTACTCATCGTAAGCGAGGAGCACTACTCAATGACCTCTTCAGATATTTGGTACCCTTCAAATTCTTTGTCTGATTCTTTCTCTTCTTCCACTTCTTTATCTTCTTCCTCTTTTTGGATAGGATTGTCTTTCAAAATAAACTCAGAATGATCTACCTCCTCAAGTTGGCCATCATGTAGGAGAAAATCCAACTCTGCATTTATGAGAGACTAATGAACTCCAGATGTTTCGTCCTCCTGAAAGCATTCTGATAAATGAAGCTCTTTTCTTCTTCGAGTGCATAATGAACGGTTTGAGACTTAATTTTGCATACAACCTATCATTTTTTTTCTTTCTCTCTCTCTTGATGGAAAAAGAGTATAATAAACTTGAATAGCTTGTTGAACTAGCATAAATGGCTTGTTGATATATGCTTTTGATCTATGCTTGATTTTAATAAGCCCGTGCCCTAGATCAACCATCATACCATGCTTGTTATCAAACCATTGGCACGTAAATAAAATGACGCTATTACCTCTAAGATAAGTCAATTTGATTATTTTATCGAGGATTCTATAGTAGTTACTCTTTGTCTATTCTCACCAGCTGTCCTTTATATACACATCGCTATTCATTGTACTCTTATAATATCCATATCGCTAGGTGTAAAATTTAAAACCATTTACGGATCAAGGTAGGTCAACTTAGAGCATGTCAGATGACTAGATTGTCTGAGCACACCAACATGGCATCTAAGCAAATCTCATCCTGGAGATTCCAAAATATCAAGTGACATTGTAAATAGGGCTGGAAACGGGCCGAACTAGGCCAAGCCACACTTTTCCTTCAGTCCAACTCGAAAATTTTTTCAGACTTCAGACTGAGCCTAGGATCTAGAATCCAATCACCGGGCTACTTTGATCGCCATCGAAGTAGATAAGTAGATCAGAGTCGGTCCGACGGTAGTCGACCTCGAACCCTTACCGTCGAAAGCAGTAGAGCTACTCTCGTCGGAGAGCTTTTCAAAGTGATTTCATCTCTCAAAAATAATATTATTTAAATTAATAATATTATTAATTTAAATTAATTAAATATTATTAATTTAAAATTAATTTAACTAAATTTAATTAAATATTATTAATTTAATTTAAATATTAAATCTAATAAATATTAATTTAAAAATATCAAAAAATTTGAAACAATGATATTTGATGATCGCTATGGAGCCGTCGCCACAGCCGTCACTAATACTCACCAGACCAACCAGAAGGCAGCACTATGTCATGGAGATGGCGCTGCGCAACAGGAGAAGAAGGTGGGAGGGGGAGGCGGGGGGAAGAACGGGGGGAGGCAAGCCAGGGGCTCGAAAAGTCGGTTCCGATGGTGCAGTGGGAGAAAATGAGGATCGGAGGTGGGATAAATAGGGGGGTGATGGGGGGAATGGATCGACGGGGGAAAGAGGGGGGCGGCAGAAAGAGAAAAGTGAAAAGTTAGAAGTTAGACGGATGGGGGTGAATTAGGGTTAGTATTAGCGATGGCTAAATTATCGTCGCTATAGCTGTCACTAATATCTATAGCGATGGCTTTGCCATCGCTAATAACTATTAGCGACGGCTTCACGTCCGTCATCAAAGTCTATCAATAAAATCTGTTATTAGAGACAAAAATTTTTTCGTCGCTAATGCCATCTCTAATACCAGTTATTAGCGATGGCTTATTTGCCGTTGTTAATGGCCATCACTAATACTTTATTTTTTTTATAGTGATCCTAGTAGTGATAGTCAAAAGATAATGATGGTGGTAGAGAGAGAAAGTCAATGTTGTATGTCTAGTTCAAAAAATCTTTAGCAAGTTCATTATCCTTCTGTTTCTCCCTCTAACTAGGTAATCACTTTCACAAATCAAAAGGAGGTTGACAATTGATCATGGAGGCATATTAGGCTCAGGGGATGAACCTTCACCTGAGGTAACCATGAGCTTCTCTCTGTTCTTGAATCAGCGATGGATGGTACCCCCTAGAGGCTAGATTTGGGTAGATATGGGGTCACAACTTCTGATCTAAAAGGATCATAGGTTGTGGACCTTTGGGTAGGACCTACAAACCAGAGGGACCCTTAGTATACCTAGATTTAAAGTAAAATTTATTATTACTTTAAATCTTTTCAAAAAATTTCATCATTGATATGTTTTAACTATGTCATGCATAACATTATTGGAGGAATTTTTGTACTTTATAACTTGATATGTGAGTATTTCTATACTCTAAAGCTTTACAAATATATTCATATTTTTTTTTATAAAATTTTTCTTATATTTGATATCTTGAGCTGCATATGTATATTTGTACTATGTCTAGTACATAGTTGTTCAGAAAAAAATATTTACAATGCATGAAAAGAAATAAATTTCAAAAAATGGATCAAGCTTAGGAGACAACATTATGTATGCTCGTTGGATTTCTATGATAAAAATGTACTTCAAAAAATTATTTGATTGAGATAGCATGTAATGTGCTGCTTGAGCATGATTGTGGGCATGATTTAAATTACACACTAGAATTGTTTGAAAGAGATGTCAAACCTTGTTTGAAAAGGCATAGACATTTGGAGGAATTATTTTTACTATAGGATTGAGAACAATTAGACTAGAATGGATGTGATATTTGTTCTCTAATCTAACAATGATCATATAGAGGAAAAGTTGACATAAGGAAAGGTTGTTGTGAGAATCAAAATCCACCTCTTATAAAATTCTATTTTTTTATGTTTAATTTTCTAGTTCTATCTATTTTTGGGAAAGTAGTCTTATTTGAACTAGAAAAAAAATTCGATCCAGTTATGTAAGGATGGATCTCACTACTATTATGATAGATAGAGACTATACGTACCTTAGATTTTGAATCATCAATTGATCATCCATGAAAGAAAAGAAAATATGAACCCTGCTTTTATGATTTTTCTACCTTTTTTCTAATTTTTTTTAGAGAGTCGAGTTTGTCGGGTTAACAAAGTTCTTTCTTCTGCTTGATTAGATTAGGTTGATATCAAAGCTAGGTTTCTCTACATTTATAGAATCAAGTTGGTATTAGAGCTTTGATCCTCTACATCTATAAAAGACTTAATTTATAGTCCAAACACACACAATACAAGCAAATGGGAGAAGAGCTATCTATGCTTAAAGTGTATTAAGATTATAGGTGAGTGTGGCTACTAGTTTTATCTTAATGGATGATGAGATGAAGAGATATCTTCAATAAATAAAGGAGAAGACTATCCAACTCACCATGATCATGTCTCAATTAGCAATAACTTCAGTAAAACCATTAGTAGCTCCTACAATAGAGCTATCCTCCATTTTTGGAGATGAGGATCTACCATGATGTCTAAATGTGGGAGCAGGGTAAGTAATTAGTTAAGACTTAAGAGCAAAGAAGAGCAAAACCAGAAGCCATCTCCAAGGAAAGCCAACTGATTTAATCGTGAGGCAAAGAAGCAAGCATTTCTCCATCTTTATTTCTAATTTATTAGAAGCTAAATCTCTAAAATAGGAAGAGCCATCATCCAAGAGGATCACTAGACTCTATGAAGACTATTTTTGCTACTATGAGTAAGGTAGGACAGGTTTCAAAAGCAAAATATCCACCATATCAAGAAGATAAATCATAAGCCAAAACCTCCGAAGGTTATAACTTGATCATATAATACTTGATTAAAATAATCTTTTTTTTTCAAATCAGATAAGTTTTCGAGATCTATGATATAAAGCCAACCCCAAGAAGGTTAAAATGGAATAAAATTTTATCATCTAGACCTTAAAATAGGCCGATTAAACAAAAAAAAAATTTAAGAAAGATTATAACTAGATGTATCTTGCAATCCAAGAAGAATTAGGCAAAAAGATAATGTAAGAGTCAATATATACTTTCTATATTGCTTTTTTACTAGTGATTTCTATTTTTAGAAAGTTGGTCCTATTCGAACTAGGAGAGGAATGCGATCTAGATTATGCAATAACATACCTCACTACTACTATTATGAATAGGGATTATATACCTTAGTTTCTGAATATCAATTAAATCATCAATTGATCATCAAGGAACAAAAAGGATATAAACTCTACTTTTGTAATTTTTCACCTTTTAACTTAATTTCTTTCGAGAGATTCGAGCTTAGTGGTTTGAGTGAATTCTTCCTTCATTTTTATCAAATCCTATTTAGGAGAAGATTTCCAAGCTCTAAAACATCATTTTTCTCTAATACTATAATGTCTTCACCCATCACCTTACACTGATCTTCAACTTTGCCATATCTTCATATTTGCATTGCTCAATATTTTGGAAATATTGATATCATTCACAAAACTAGAGATTTTTTGTAGAATAATTTTCAAAAGTAGCACTCGATGAGATAGATAAGAACTTCCACTATCGAAAGGGTAGAACTTTTATAATCATTATTTTCTTCAAATGAAGAAGGTACATCATGTAGAATGCTAGTAGGATTTTCCTGCACAACTATCTTCAATTTATATTCTTTTATTCATCAAAAATAGCATCATGACTAACAATTAAAGAATTTATAATAGGATCATAAAATCTATATGTTTTATTTATTTCAGAATCACAAGTAACATGTACTTAACGTAACTATCATCTAGATCATTTTTAGAGGAATATGAATGTAAGCAACACAACTAAAAACTTCAAAGTGATTTAAATTTGGCTTCTATCCTATCCATACTTCATATATGGTGATATCTTCTGACGATAATGAGAAGCATTTTTTTCAAGACATAGGTTACTACAAACATTACCTCAACCAAAAGGATTTCTTGCTTTCAGCATGGCTTTTATGGCCACCTTAAATTTCTTTGTTTGTACTCTACTACACTATTTTATTGAGATAAATGATTGGTCATCAATTTCCTGCAAATACAATTAGCTCCACAAAATGTTACAATATTATTTAAAAAAATTCTCATCTTTTGTCAATGTGAAGGGTATTGACCAATTAATCTCTTTCACTAGCCATAAGATTTTTAAATTTTCAAGAGATATGAAATACTTTAGTTTTTTTGATAAAATAAAATCAACACCACCAGAAATCAGCCTTTCATCAAGTGATATCACTAAGGGATCTGTCTCTTAGAAAATCATTGAGAGATTAGAAAGGAATTTTCAAAGAATGTTATGTTCAAAATCCAATTTCACACTGAGGAATTTTTACGTAATTTGTGAGAAATTTACTGCCCTCAGTAAATCCCTTGGAAATCCCTCAGTAATCTGTAAGGGACCATTAAGTGATTCCTTTAAGACCACTCTTGTGGGAGGCATATAAGACTACTCTTATAGAAAAGTATGGCTCAAAGATTGAATCATAACCTTCATTTGACATTGCTATGTGGGAAGCCACAGAAGGTGTTTTTAAAAACAAGATGTACGTGTTTGGGCTGCATGTATATTCAACCAGTGTATTTGTGAGAACTACTATATCATGCTCTATTTCTCAACTAGACGACCCTTCAGGGATCGAGTGCATCCACAGCCTACTACTGTTCAAGGAGCTATAGAGATTATGTAGAAGCATATTTTAGCGGCTTTAATAAACTCTCAATATAGGAAGATGTTGCGATCTCTTATTTTTAGTCTTGATTTTATATCCTCTGAGCAGTTGTCACCTCCTCCATAAGAAGAAACCGAGTCAGATAATCCTCCAACTGATCCTCCATGTGATTGATGTTTGATTATAAACTTATTAAGAGTAGTCTTATGTTGGATGTTGGGTACTAACTAGAGTTAAATTATTTAATATTTTGATATGTTGTGTTTGCTTATGGATTGAAACTTTGAAGGATGCTAAACTTATTTAATCATGGACTTAATTAGACCTATTAACATTTGTTTAAATGTGTTGTTGTATTGTTTTGTATTATAAAATATTGGGTTATGGCTGATATATTGAGAATTAAGATATATACAGGCCTGCTATTATATTTGCAAAATAGTCTTCTAAGTAGAAGCTTTACTAAGAAATTTGTGAGAAAAATAAAATACTAGATGGAAACTTTAGTAAAGAATTATCCAGAAATTTTTTAACAAATCTCAAACCATCACCAAGGGACCATCGGGGGTTATCACTGAGGGATCTGCGAGGAGTAACTTTCTCATAAATCATTCAGCTGGCCAATATTTAGCAAAAGATATTTCCTCAATGAGTCCTTTCATAATTATTAAGGGATTTTTGAGTGCATTTTGGTTAGTGAATCCCTTAGAAAATAGTCGGTTCTTGGCAAATGGCCTTCAGTTTCATGAAGAAAAATTTTCTTACTAAAAATTTTCAATCCTTCGATAATTACCAGGGATTTCTGAGGAAAACTTTTACCAACATCAGATATTCTAAGGAATAGATTTTCTTTGGAAATCCCCCAGTGAATCTCTTCACCAAGGGATTTTTAACTTTCACCAAGAAATTTTATCCATTGTTGAAATACTGATTTCTGACAGTACAAGACATCCGGCTACAATCGTTCATAAACATAATAAATAAAAATTTTCATTCAATGATGGTGTTTGCATTAGATCACAAAATCTGCATGCTTTAAAGCGACCGGTAGTCCTCCAATTATTGTTCTTTAGAGATGTATTTTGATGACTATTTCTTATACTAAAGGAAGCCTTCTACTATATCTTTTATGCAAAAGATCAAGCTTACAAAATTAAAATATTCATATCTAAATTGTCATACCAAGAAAAAAATTTATTTTAGTCGTAAGAAATTTAGACGAACTTTGTCACCATAAGTAAGGTACTTCAAATTTTCAAAAATACGAGAGCATCCTTCATTCAAAAATTAGTTCACTATAAAGAAATTTGAATCCAACTCAGAAATGCAAAGCAGATTATAAATTTTATTAATACCAAAAATTCTTATCTTAACTAATACCAAAAATTCTTATCTTAACTATGTCTTTTCCAAATACCTCTTTGACATAGCCATCTCCCACCTTCATGTAGCCCTTTACAAACTTGTCTAAATCAGCAAATAAGTCTGATTATCCTATCATATTTACTATATCCATTATCCGTATATCAAACATTGTTAATTTTCTTTATAGATTTTTCTGACTTTCTTTTCCTTCAATGAACTTAGCACATTTCTATTTTCACCTACAAAAATTTTCAATAATCTAAATCTCATACAATAATGACAGTGAATAGTTTTTGGGAATGGGCTTGATTATGACGTTTCTAATTTCTTTGATTCTGACTGTCTAACTCCTCATTTCTCTAATTACTACTAGATTTGCCCCCACATCTTCGTCCATGATCATCACCACATCCTCAGACTTGAGAGTTTTGTCTAGGCTGCCTATCTTTATCACATTTTTCTTTAACAGATTTAGCCTAGATTGTCAAATAGCTAGGATCGTCATATTTTCGCAGGATCTATTCAATCTATCTTTATGTGATTGCAAAGAATTAAATAATTTACTAACAAAAAGTTTCCTTAAAGTTTTAGATTCTCTGTAACAGCAAAAATATGATCACATTTTTTTAGTTAAAATTCTAAGGATTTTTCAACTACTTTCTGATTTTAATAGTTCCATTATGAACACACATCTAATTAACAGTCTTCAAAACTTTTGAAATAAATCATACACAAATTCACCTTCTTTCATAAATAAATTCTCTAATTCTCTTCCAAGAGTTTCAAGTTCAACCACTGTTAACTTTGTATTGCCACAGAATGCATGCTTCCTGGGAATTCTTGGTGGTTGAGACTCAGTAGAAGATGGTTTCCATACCACTTGACATCCTTCGTACGTAGCATCGCTTGTCAAGCCATTTTCATCTCACCCCTTTCCTCTACATCCCGAGATTCTGAAAGTGGAGAAGGATCGTCATCCTTATGATCTACCTGGTGTAGCTTCGTCTTTGTTGAGGATCAGGATCGTTAGCTATGAAGATCTGAGACTCAGGCTACTTTTCTCAAAGTTCTATTCAACCAAGCTTCCTCACGCCTCATACAACATCAAAACAAGAAGAAGAAAGGGCTTTCATGGTAGAGGTGATTAAAGAATAACTTATTCTAATTCAATGAATCCTCGATGCCGGAGAAAAGACAAAATACCATGACTACCATCGATGCCCTTCTCACACTCTTAACTTTGGGGCTTCTAGAAAGCCTCGTCGATTTTTGACCATAATCCAAACTTTACGTGGAAACAAACTACCTTGTTACTTGGACACAGAAAACAGCAACATACAAAACCTAGCCCCCAAATCTAGTCAATTTTTTACCAATAACAAAAAGTCAAATTTGGTAGCATATTCAAACTCAGCAATACGGCCAATGTTGGCTCTAACTTTAACAATAAAAGCATAGATAGAGCTTTCAAGATGAGACCAATCTGTATTCCTGCAATGACAATATCAAGGCATTATGCATTCAGGCTAGGGTTTCAGTAGAAATTGCATCAGACCATGAAGTTTGAAATAATTTTTAAGGATCTGAACTGATAAATTACACTAAGTCTATGCCACTTTTGCTTGGGTATATAGTTTATACGGCAAATGCTGACATTGCATATTAATTGTTGTATAGAAGTGCATGTCATGCCTAATTCTTCTTTTATATGAATTTATGAGTGATTAGTGTAGGAAGGAGCTGGATGTTTACTCTTTTTTAGGTACGCTTTTTGTACATGATACTTGTCAACTCCTTTATATGATAAAAAGTGACAGTTTTTTTCATCTACATGTCTCTAGACCACTAGTTGAATTTCTGATATCATCATGATTTTGTTCACACAATCTCTAACAAAGTGCAAGTTTGATTAGTCATTTTACTAAATATTATGCATAATACATGTCTTTAGATCCCTTGGCATAACTAGAGATAAACCACTGGTCTGTACTGTGTTAAGTGTAGTCTACAATCACTAGTTGCGAGCTTTTGTTACCAAAGCCCTAAATTGAGACGAGTAAATAACAAGTTCTTGCCCTGGTTTTCACAAACAAAGGAAGCTAAATTTGTCTTCAATAACTATGCTAAAGCACTGATAATAATGAGCATCCGGGCTTGAACTTGGATAAATATAATGCATAATACATGTATTCATATCCCATGGCATGATAAATATAATTCTTTGTTACCAAAGCATCGACCGCATACAAAAGTAAATAACTAGTTTTCTCCGATGTTTTCACTGACAAAGGATGCTAAATGTGCCTCAACACGCCACCGGCTTGTTACCCTGCATATTTGCACATCTTCTCCTCTCTATCAGTCATTCACTTCACTGCAGAATTTTTTATACAATATCGCTAGCATTCTCAGGTAATTATTTACAGGGACATTTCATAAATGCAGCGTAAATCGTTGTATTCCTTCGGCAAAACCACATTGAGAAGTTCATTTTTCCTAAGAAGAAAGGCCACATTTCTTAACACAGCGTGCAGTTCAAAGCACATGATGACTTTCTGATGAACATTAATTTCTCAATCTGCTTAATTGGCCTAATGCCAATAGAGTGGCTAATGCACGGCATGTCATCACTGACACTCCACACGGCTGCCAAACCATTGTCCAGTCAGATGTTTTCCTTTAGAAGCCTTCGCATATACCAAGAAAACACTTTCCGACAAGTGTGCAATGTCCGCATGCTGATGTTGTTCATTCTGATATCCGCAGTACGTGCTGGTAGACCTGCTTCAATATTGTTGTCTCTGTGAGTGTGTGTGTGTGTGTGTGTGTGTGTCTGTGAGAGATAGAGAGAGGGAGGGAGGGAGGGAGGGGGAGGAGGGGAGAGAGAGAGAGAGAGGTCTCAGCTTCTTCCCCTTGCAAAGGCCATAAAATGTCCCAGAGTTCATAGAGCTAAACTTAATAAAAAAATACCACTTAATTAAGAGGGTAATTCTATTTTTGATGCTTGCTGTTTTCCAAGAAGTTTGCTTATCTAAGAACAATATCTAGTTAGTTTTAGTCTAGAATCATTGGAATATAAAACTAGCATACCTCAAATTTACATTCATCCTCAGTTTTAGGAAGCAAAACAGTCCCAGAATCGTAATTAAGGACAGGTCGCAAAATATTTACTTGAAACCATACTGGTTATTTTCAGGCAGGGGGCTGTCCAGGGTCCCCTGGCTAGGGTTTGAGGAAACATGAAAACTTGACCTGTGTAATAACCGGAGAGCTCAGTGAGCGCACAACATGAGCACGGGAGGTAGACCTTTTAATCAGACGCTTTCTTCGTTTTAGACATCACAAAGATAGACGGAAAAAACCCTCCAGATGAAAAAACATGAACCATATATGAATATTAGATCAGAATTTTGAATGGACAGATATATGGCCTAGCATTAACATTCTGAAATGTAAATAAGCAACAAGAAGAATGCTAAAAAAACGACACTTGTCGATCTGTAACTATAATTAGGCTAGTTTCATGTATCGATATTCTTGCCATAAATAAAGTGTTTCAAAGATTTGACAGCACCCTTTCTTCTTTCCTCAATTTACATAAGAAAGCATGTCTCAGATCTTGATTTATTCCAACGGTGACTCCCATTTCAAATTCCCCAAACAACTTCAGAATCAACACCCTGTAGCTTTTCTAGTTTGCTTTCTCTTGAAATGATTTCAGCAGTCTATTCTCTAGCTCAAACAATAACTATTAAAGATTAGTAAAGTTAATCATCACACAAAGGTCATCTCTTACAGATTGTCATATTTTCTTGGTTGTTCAAATAACTGGGAGGTCTCCTTCATCTCCATCTACTATTTAGATCAAAATTTTTTAAAAAGGCATGCAATATGAAATTCAGTATGTCGATATTTTCATAAAAATTCAGAACTGCCAATTTGTACTACATACATTCAAGAACAATAAAACTAATTAATACTAACATTTAATAAACTCTGAGTAACTAAAGACTGAAATTTCTTTTCTCAATTTATGCTTAATTAGTGTGATGAAAAATAGAAATTAGATCCATAGATCAAATATTAGCACAAAAATCACATCAATTCAGGAATTTAGCCAACGAACACTTGCAAAGCAGAAACCTGAGATTTCTGACCTTATGACAAATAAAAGTGCATACATACGATCACCATCATCTTCTTTGCAATAGCTATAGCAACCTTCCCGAGCATCCTTGCCATCATCATCACATCATCAAATACTAGTTTTCATACAATTACTTTTGGACTCAAAGATCCTAAAGCCGCCTTGATGTTGAAGCATTATTCCTCTCCACGGCATTAAACATTAATTGACCAGCTCCAGATGATTGATATCTTTGCTGCTCACCTCTTACTTCATCTCTAGCATCCACACTGTTCGCCCTACTATTATGACTTCCAGAAGCGGCTCTATCCCCTTCCATCTCCCGATACTTCTGCAAATACCTCCTCATCGGCTCAACATAGTCATCAAATCCCAGGGTGCTGAGGGCCCAGCATATGTCGTCACCGTTCACCGTCTTGCGCTTCTCCTTGTGGCACTTATCAGAGGCCTCCCCAGTGACAAAGCTAATAAACTCCGACACACACTCTTGCATCGTCTCCTTGGCTTCCTTGGAGATCTTAGCGTTGGGAGGAAGGATGTGCTTCATGATCCTCCCCACGTTGGCGATGGGCAGCAGTCGATCTTGCTCCTTGAGGCCTCCATCGCCTGATGCCGCGCCAGCAGATGCACCCTGAGCTGTGTAGAAATTATTATGCTGACCTTCTGAATCCGGGCTGCTCCCTATGCCATCAGCCATGTCCAGAGTCAGTGAAATGCCCTTTCGAATGTAGACACGCGTTCCTCCTATATAGCTCCAAGCGTACATGTATACGTATGTACGCATGTATGTATATATAATTCTTGCATGTATGTGGAAAGAGTAAAGAGATGTAAATCTCTCTGAGGTGACTCAGAAGTGGTGTCAGAGTTCTAGGAAGTGTCATGTTAAGATGTCGGAAATCTCTGCAGTTGTTGTAGGATTAGATGGTGGGGATTCACACTGTCACTTCAGGTCCCATATGGTGGTGAAGGTTTTAAAGTTTCACCTGTTGGACTGCCTGTTAGTATATCATGGTTGAATTAATTAGGATCAGTGCTGGAGGGAAGACTTTTCGACTCACTTCACAAGTGCTAAGACAAGAGAGGAGAACACATGATTGGAATCCATGTTTGAAAAGGGAAGGTTTGGTGCTTAATTAGGCTAATGCTTACCCTCCCACTAACCACATCATAATGCAAGGTTGATTGGTCCCCCTTCTTCTCATCTTTAATGAGCTGTGCACATCGATGATTGTACCACATTCGTGCGGTCGATCACGTGTGCATGTGATGCTGTGGATCCAGACCTAACTATATGTAAAGGTGCTTTAATTATGAAATGGGCTCCTTGTTGGATTGCTTCCCCTTAGGTTCCAATGAAAATTCACCACCATAATACACCAGAACTCACCATAAGTGAAGAATTCACATCGGCCCTTCTAATTTGGTTAAATGATCTGTCCTCATCAATCAAAAGCATGGATTGTAAGGACGCCTCACCATTTGCTGGCAATTAATTAAGTTTTAAATAAGGAGGACTGGGGGAGCTATGTTCCCCATATTAGTCCCACTTCTGTTGATAATTAAAAGGAGGTTGCCATATTACCCAGAAAAAACAAAGTTGCTATGGCATCTAGATTGTAGGCTCATTATATAGCTTCATGGTTAAAGAGCCTTGGATAATGCTAGATAATCGTAGACGTACTGCCCAGTATGTCAAGTGGCACCACTGCAGCAATTATCCATCCAAGGAACGAGAGTATGAGAAGATTCTACGTTGAGAAGCTTCGAGTTTTGAGTATCTCCCACAACCTAAAAGTTAGTAATCCCTAATTAAGCATGGACACAAAAGATGCGGACCTTAATAAAGAAGCATAAGTTGAAAAAGACAAGTCATTAATAGTGGTGAAACCAACCACAGATTGAACAGGCTGATGATTGCTACTCCACTATTGATCTACAAAGAAAGAATCTTAAATGGCATCATTGAGTGGTAGGTTAGGCTCCTTTTCATGGATATACATCAGCGACGGATTTTATGTTTTGCATAAACTCAGAACCAAGATTTTGGTGGCATAGTTAATATGTTACAAGCCCTTTCAAATGACTGAAATCTTGGTCACAATATCTTTTTTTTTTTTTTAATATACACAACAACTATTTGTAGGTTTACTTTCAGATTGATGTGGATATTGAAACTTTAGCACGGAGTTTTTTTTTCTTTTTTTAAAAAAATAATATGTAATTTATTAAAAGGAAATATGAGTCATTATCAACATTAGGAAATTTGGTTCATTTTGGGCAGCTGAGAGACTGGTTTGCTATAAGCCAAAATGATAGGCTAAACAGGAAAATTCATGTAGATATTGGACTACCTGCAAGAGTTATTGGTTTTGCTGCTGAAGATAAATCAGTTATATTCCTTATAAGAAGTAATATAATACACTAACAAGAACAATTTAAGAATGAATTATTTTTCTAGTCTTTATGTATTCTGATTCTTCAAATGTAATATTCTTGAGGGTAAAGGGGTTGAAAAGGAAAGGTTAATAAATGAAAATCAACTCTCTCTAAGTGGCGGGAAAGAAAAGAAAATGAAGAGAGAGGAGGAGGAGGAGGAGGAGGAAGAAGAATATATAATTAAGAAGGAGAAGAAGAAGAAAAAGTTCTGGGAAAAATTATCTACATTAGTTTCCCAGCCAAAAATTTCAATTATACTTATAAGAATTTTTGCTTTTCTAACTATATGATGAAAACTCTTCTCTATGAAATGATCACAAGTCGTGGTATGCCTCATCAAGCAACACAAGATCAAATTTAGATTTATCTAAGCTTATTTTTTAATTATTTTACTAATAGACATCAATTAGATGGCTTACATGGAGTATGCAATAAGACCTTGTTTACGTTGTATTCCCAATTTACAATAAGCAAGCAATTTCAATGAGTTACATGTTAAATACCCATTGGACTCACAATCCAAGTTTACATCCTTAGCATTTGAGCCCTTTGGTGCATCATCATAGTTGATTTTATGTATTATTGCCCACATATCCGTACATGGCATTCAAACAATTTTATCCACAAAAACGAGTTCAATTAGTCAAACCAAAATAGGAACTTAATACTACTTTCTCCAACTAAATATTGGGCAACCGGACTCAAGAGAACTCAAAAGCATGCATGACATGTTTATGATTAGGTTTGTAGCCAATTGCTACACATTTACCCTAAATAAGACCAACACGATATTTCATAATATTTACGTGTGCAGGTGTGTAATTTTGGATGTAGTAGCATGTTATTTCTCTACATTATGGCTAGCATGTTCCTATACATCCACATGGTCTTATAAACCATATGTACGTCCCACCTTTTGTTGACAACTTTTTCACTTAGAGATCCTCATATTAGCCATAGGCTATAAAATTGCATAATTAATGAGTCTGGACGCAGCAGCAAATCATTAAAACTCCCGCCCTGTGCCACTCTTAATACTATTCTTAAAACTACATAAATGAGTATGGAAGTTCAAATTTTTCCTTTCAAGTCAAAAGACAGCATGGTAGTATGATTTTTAACCAAAGACCTTCATATAGATTCAAACCTATGTTACCAGATCCAAACTTTTATCTAATTAGTCCAAAAGTATTACCATAATGAGAAACTGTCAGATAAACGGTGCAGTAGTTTTATTTACGGAAAGTAAGCACATGAACGTAGTTCAAATGCCCTACCAATAGTCATAGTATAAAACAATTTGCTTTTGAAAAAATATATTCATTGTTGCATTAGCTTTAGCTTCAAAAGAAAAGGGAAAAGAAATCCTGTCTATTTTACTACATAATGAGCGTATATTTTCTTTTACTGTAAATCGTGATTCTTTTGTGAAATTTTTTGCATTAATGAAAACAAATTTTTGGATAATTAGTGAAATTTATATGATACATAAAACCATTTATCGTAAGAAATTTTAGTTCAAGTTATATTTTCTTTTCTTTCTCAAAAGAAGTAATCTCTTCTTCTTTTTTCACTCGGCGAAATTCTGTTTTCCAAAGTTGAAATTTTTCTTTCCATCAAAAAAAAAAAAGGGTTGAAATTTTTCTTTCCCTATTATCTCAAACTCCAAATTTCAGTACCCTCTCTTCCAACCAGACAGCACCATAATATATTGTCCCCACTTTTCAACCAGAAAATGTCTGTGACCATAAAAAAATGCATACACTTTATTCTGAAGACACATCTGACTCCATATAGTGCAAATCTGTTCCCTTTTCTCCTACTTTTCTGCCCAAGATGCCGTAATCCACTTGGTCAGAAATGAGGGAGAATTATTGGCCATTTCAAACACAGGCAACTAGTTCGTGGCAGTTAAATTTACCATATACATTATACACACACACACACACACTATCTCCTGTTAACTTATTCTGATGCTTATATCTTTTATCTGTGTTGCAAGGGGTTTAACAATGCCTTTCGACATGCTTGTGGCTTCTTATTCTCCACTTGGAAGATATGGGCGTGGCCATGGAAAACACTTCTCTAAAATAATTAAAATCCTCGATGCTTGTCGTGGCATTTATGGCAAATCGCTAGGTGGCGTTTGCTGATCCCAATTTAACCAATAGAGGAAACTGGTCTTCTGGAGTGCACATGTGTGGGGAGCCTCCATGTGGTCCTTCTCAAGCTTAATCGAGGAAACAACTGAATCATTACTCCAAAGGTTAAGGAAAAAGAGAAGGAAGATGGCGAGGACAACATACACCTTGGGCTCATCATCAGAAAAAGACATACACCTTGGGCTATTCATATGTCCTGGGACAACTAGTTAGGTTTTCAAGATTCTCATATGATATATGCTTCCATCTATGTAGTATATGTACAAGGCAAGCTGGCCATTGACCCACACCTCTCTTTGGATCCCATTCCATTAATGGCCATAAAGAAATGCACCAAGTGGCATGAGCACTATATTCATGAAAGGGACAAGAAAGCCAAGGGGAACCCCAAGATGTTGAAGTCTTTTGAGGATCTTGGGATTTCTTTAAAGCCCCACTTATTGAAGATTCTTATGCCTTAAAAAGTGTAGTGATGGAGTCGATATTGAATCCAAGGGTTTGGCAGGCATCGGCTGCAACCAAGCATTAGAAAAATCTACTTGAAAGGTTTGAGCTAGAGTCATATTTTACTATAGGATATGTATTTAAGGTTGCTTAAATCCTGATGGAGTCCTTGCTGGGCCACATCTCGTAGCTCTTCAAGGCATATTCAATTTTGTTTAGTTATTATGGGTGCTCTAATTTGATTGAAATAAGGAGCTTCCTGTGACAAGGAAAAGGAGGGGGCGTATGGGAAGGGAGGGAGGGACGGGGGACAGAGAGAGATTAAAATAAGTAGCCTCTCACAACTACAATCTTTCTTGTTTTGTTGGCCAAAGCTAACCTTATTGATTGGTAGGAGGTTACTCTCTAATCGGTATTAAGGGACTCAAAAAGGATATGGTGTCTCTGACCGCAGGTATGGTCATGAACATTTGGAGAGAAGTGGAACGGGTGAATTCCATAATTAGGAGTACATTCTGATGGCCATTTCCCTTGGGGGTATATCATCCTATGCAGTTTATGATCTACTAAATCAGACTTTGTGCTTAACTAACCAAAACAAGAAACAGAAAGAAGCTTTCCCCCCCAAGAATATGAAGGAAAACGAGAAAAAAAAATAGTGAGAAGGATTGATGAGAAACTATCGCTTATTTGCTAACATATGCCCGTCAAAGAACGAAAGAAAAGTCAAACTATAACTTTTGCTAATAACTCTGTCTTTATCAACCACGAATTAATCAACAAACCATCAGATGATATCTAGTTTTATTTGCATATCTGTCCAGGTTGTAGCGCAAGTTTCCTAAGGTTTACTAATGATATCCAGTTTTCCTTTTTGCTTTTTTTTTTTTGCAAAGTGTCAGCACAGAGTTCATTGAGATGGATTTTGTCGACTGAAGGCCTGACAGAATCTCGAGAGCTTGGAAGAATCTTCTTTTCATAATATTCTTGGAATAGCAAATGAGAACTTCTAATTCCTAGGAGGAACATCATTCATAGGTTATTTTGTTTTAATGATAAACAAGTTCCATGTTTGTGTCTTATTTAAAGTATGTATGGAGAGAAGCTCCTTTCATTAATACCTGCCCGGCAGTTCACCAATTAACTTGGTATATATTATTCAGGCCCTTTGGCTTCAAACATCATTTGAGATTAGCTTGGGCAGCACGATGACATTTTTCGTTTGGCAAGTTCACAGGCAGACGTCAGAGGCGGAAACAGCTTGAGTTGATGTAATTATCCTTGTAATAACAATTAACCATGATAAGAACCTTGTGTGAAAAATATTGAAACGGTGCAAATCAAATATATATATATATATATATATATATATATATATAGAGAGAGAGAGAGAGAGAGAGAGAGAGAGAGAGAGAGAGAGACCAAGTCGTTTTAATGTTGGGTTCTTGGTCATAGTGTGGCCGGGTGTAATTATATATAAGATTGTTTGGCATGCATGGTTGGAGGTTGGTGACATTATCCTCTCCTAGGGGCTAGGTAATTTATAATTCCATTTCTGTATAAATAAAACCAAAAGGAAGTTTGATCCACGTTATGTGCTCGCAAAAGTATTTGTGTAGTTATGGAGCAGCACTTCAGAGAAAGCAGAAGAGGCAACATGGCATGAACATTGACATGGCACGGGTATATGTGCATGCACACATGCACGCACGTGGGCACGTGCATGTGCGCGTGTGCAGAATATGTTTCTTTAGTAATTTGCCGAATATTTTTAGATAATACTATTATAACTGTTTTTTCTTTTTTTTTTTGGGGCTAAAGTACAGTATTGTAACTGTTGAATTGACTGTTTTATAATAGTTTCAGCCACTTCTCGATAAGTAACATGAAAAGAATATGACAGTCATTTTTTCTATCATATTCCATTATTTTTCATTGTAGCAGACAGTAAACCACAAATAAAATATCGTGCAGTCTAAGAAGTATATTTTATTTGATTTGATAAAAATGAAGGCGAAGATTATTTTTTTATGATTATTTGTTTTTTCATGTCATAACACTATTATAATGTTCGTTATTTCAGTACTTATTTTAATAGTAAAAATTTTAAAAGTAGTTTTTTCAGATAAATAATGAGCATTATAACGGATAAAATAGCAAATAATTAACTGTTTTGGACGGAGGCCGCAATGGGTCAAACGATCATTTGCCGGGAATAGATTAAAAATCGAAAAAGGATCGATCACCAGAATAGTACACTGCTAGATCCGGCAGATAATGTCTGCCTAACCTTTAGAGCCGAGGGAAGTCTCTCTCTCTCTAACCTTCAGAACCAAGGGAAGTCTCTCTCTCATACACACACACAAAGCAGAAACTAACGACAGCAAACACCAGGTAACAAAGTGGTCACTGGTGCTCCGTTCAGTGCCATGGTCATAGTTATGATCAGAACACGCATTTGCTGGTAATTGTTCTCATGAAATTATTTTTACTCTGATTGGTCTCAAAAAAGGTACAATAAAACCATCCAAAAGGCTGCCAAACAGGATAAGACTAGATCAGGGTCCACATTAACCACTGGTAAACTGCAAAAAAAACTTTGCTCTGTATGAATATGAGCTGCTTGAGACAAACCAGGCGCAAACTACATATCCAGACAAGACTTGTCATCTGCATGAAAAGACTAACTCGGTCATATACCTGAGATACTGGCTTTTTCAAGTAAACGACGATCCAACCCTGAAATGTAAGTCTTACGCAGGCTTGATCCTGGTCCAAGTCTAAAAGTCTCTCCTGGAACATGACAAAAGCCAGGCCAAGAATTATTGATGACAGACGTTGGAGAATGTATGAATATTGGTTAGCTCAACTGCAGGTAATTTACTTGCAGCTAGCTTTTGATTTATCTACTTTTCCCGAAAATACGTTCTCAGAATGAAATTTGGTTGGAACTGTATGTAAGACATTGTTTGCAATCTTGTGATAAACTGGCATTCCCCTTGTTATCATGACCCCTATGCTCTCATCCTCCTGATCAACTGCATCTCCTAAAAATAAAAAATAATATAATAATATTATAATATTATGTCAATCTGTGTAATAATATAGTAAATCATTATACATCTTACTATTAGAAGTTAATTGATAACTAAGTTTGTATTAGTATTAGCAAGTTCAAGAGTCATGTAACTCCAGTAGTTAATGTATTATGGAGATCAAAGAGTTATGTAACCCCAATATTTAATACATTATGGAGATTAAATAGTCATCTCATTTTTGTATTCATAAGGGATAGCCTAAGAGTCACCTTTATATCTATAAACAGGGGACTAGAATCTTTGGCAAGGTAAGCCATTGAAAACTTCTTGTACTACTCTAATGAAAATCCTCCATGCTTCCCACTAAAATATTTTTTATCTTGCATCTTATTATCTATATTTCTTCTTACATCCAATATTTCTCCATTCAATTCCACCATGGCAATAAGTTCTAATGCAAGAACAAACAACATCAACTACATGCAAAGCCTAGTGCTAATCTTCGACGACAAGAGCTATGATTTTTGGAGCATTGAAATAAGGACTCTCTTCATCTCATAAGATTTGTGGGACTTAATTGAAGGTGGCTATGAACATCAGCAAATCAAGAAGCATTTGCAACATGGACTCAAATAAAGCAATGGACTAAAAAGAGAACAAAAAAAGAGATGCAAGAGCTTTATTTCTTATTCAGCAAGAGATAAGCAAAACAACATTTCCTAAAATTATGGATGAAAATAAATCTAAAGATACATGAAAAATTTAAAAAAATGAGTTTCAAGGCTTTGACAAAGTTATCTCTATCAAGCTTCAATCCTTATGGAGAGTTTGATAATTTAGCAATGAAAGATCATAAAACTGTCATAAATTTCTTCTCTAGAATTGCCGAAATTATTAATCAAATAAAAGCTACTAAATTTGATCATATTATTGCTGCAATTAAAGAATCAAAGGATTTATCTATTTTCTCCTTGCATGAACTAATGGGATCACTTGAGGGCACATGAACAAAGAATAAATAGGTTTTCAATTCAACTATTAAGCAAACATTCCAATCCAAGCTTACTGTCGGAGAAAAGAAATCCTCAAGTATGGAGCAAGAAGGAAAAAAAAGAGGCACATATCAAAGCAAAAATCATAGCAAATGAAAGCAGTCTTCTATGGAAGTCCAAGACAAAGAAAAACATAGATGGATTCAATCCAACCAAAAAATGGCAATACCAATTCTCAATACTTTATTTACAAAAAATCTAGACATGAATCTAATCCTATCGTTATAGATGCAAAAGATGCAAAATTTCAAATCATTCTAAAGAGATTATTGGTTCAAAGATAAAAGAAAAGTATGAAGTGAACTTTTTTGAAAAGGATGATAGTAAACAATTTTTTTATTCATGCATGAATTTGCAAGAAGAATTATAAAATATTTGATATTTGGATAGTGGATAAAACGATCATATGATAGAAAATTAGAAATTCTTTGTCTAACTAAATCAAAAGACTTCCTCCCAAGTCAAACTTGAAGATGGCAAATTACAGCAAGTTAAAGGCAAAGAGGTCATAGCGGTCTACACAAAAGAAGTTACGAACAAACTTATCGATGATGTTTTATATGTGTCTGGATTAACTCAAAATTTACTAAGTATTGGACAGTTGCTGCAACATGAATATATGGTAATTTTTGATGATGGTAAATACAAAATTTTTGATAAAGACAAAAATACTCTTGTGGCAAAAGTCAAGATGACCCAAAATAAAGTCTTTATACTTTACATGATAATCAAAAAAAATCTTACTTTAAAAAGTGAAAAGATTGATAAGTCATATTTATGGTACTTGAGATATGATCATTTAAATTACAGAGAGCTCAACTTGTTAATTAAAAGAAAAAAACATGATTTTTGGGCTCCCACCAATTGATAAAAAAGAGCAAACCTATGAGGGTTGCTTCTATGGCAAATTACATTAGCTTCTTTCCCAAAGATAACATAGAGAGTAGGGGTTCCTTTTAGCTTGTGCATGCAGATATATGTGGTCCGACAAGTACTCTTTTTTTTAATCAAAAAAGATATTTTCTTCTATTTATTGATGATTATAACAGGATGATATCACTACAAGACAATATTGGAACATTGCCCACACTAAAAATGGTTACTCCCGATGCTAATTAGCATTGCAAAATGCTCTTCCAATGTAACCAGAAGCATTAAAAAAGTATCTGTAAGTAAAGAGTGGAAACTAAACTTATGCTTTGATGTAGCGTCGGAATTTACCAATGCTTTCATTCCCGACACTGTTCCGCCTTACTAAATGAGAAGCGTCAGTAAGTTTAAATACCTACCAATACTTTTGTATGTTGCTAATTTATGGGACAATACTGATGCTTTTTAAAAGCATCAGTAAGTTTTAAAATTATTGACACTTATTATATCAGTAAGTTTTAAAATTATTGACACTTATTTAATAACTTCCGACGCTTTAAAGCATCGACAATTAATGCACTACTAATGCTAAAAAGCATAAAAAATATCCTATTCGAGTAAAAAAATAATTCTAAAATAATTTAATAACCTGTATGAAAATACATAAAATCTGTCCAAAAATTCAAACACCAACATTATCACAATCAAGACTCTATATAACATCATAAACTTATAAACCTATCCAAATTCTATATAATAATAGTAAAATGATATGGATATTAAGAGTGGCATTCCATATTGACACGTAAGATTATAGGATAATCTTCCACAATACCCCGTGTCAAGTTTTATTTTTTTATTTTTTATATTTTTTTTAAATAAAAAATAAAAGCATAAATAGTATCTATATAATAATATCTGTCTATATAATCTATATAATAATGTAAAGCGATACATGAGTATTAGGGGTGGCATTCCATATTGACATATAAGATTATAGAATAATCTCCCATGACAACATATGTCAAGTTTTATTTTATTATTTTTTAAATAAAAAAAGCATAAATCTATCTATCTATATAAAAATAGTAAAGTGATATACGGATATTAAGAATAACATTTCATGTTGACATGTAAGATTATAAGATAATCTTTCGTAATAACATGTGTCAAATTTTATTTTTTTATTTTTAAGTAAGAAATAAAAGTACAAATCTATCTATCTATATAATAATAGTAAAGTGATATACGAGTATTAGGAATGACATTCCGTGTTGACATATAAGATTATAGGATAATCTCCTACAATGTCACATATCAAATTTTATTTTTTTTATTTTTTATATATTTTAAATAAGAAATAAAAGAACAAATCTATCGATCCATCTATATAATAATAGTTTAGCGATATTCAGATATTAGGGATGGCATTTCGTATTGACACATAAGATTATAGGATAATCTCCTACAATATCACATGTCAAATTTTATCTTTTTATTTTTTTATATTTTTAAATAAAAAATAAAAGCACAAAATAGTATCTATACAATAATATCTATCTATCGATATATCTATATAATAATAGTAAAGTGATACATAGGTATTAGGGGTGGTATTCTTGTTGGAAATAGTGTCTCAAAGCCAATCGTCAGCCTGTTGACGGTTGTGCTCATTTTTGTATATGTACATAAATTATGAATTAATAAAAATTATTTTAATATTTTTCATCACAAAATATTTCATCTTCTAATGAACTCCTATGTTGTGGTGAAGTCCTTAGGACTATTTAGACTCGACAAAGGAGGATTTGTCATTTAGTCCTTAAATCTGTTCGTGATCAAATGATACGTTGTTACCAAGGATGACAACGTTTATCAAGCATAGGTCGTTGTGTGCCATATAGGTTGGTTGTCCTCTTAACCAATGAGTGTGGAGACACTGGTATGGCATACAGGTGAGATGTAAGAATACATCTGCACTGAACGTGACCGACTCCGGAGCTATTTCTGCTGTCAAGATTTGCTCCGATGGAATATGGGTATAAATGTCCCTCCGACCTGAGACCGCCACGGTGACTTGCAAGCAACTCACTGCACTTAGACACTAGACTACCTGAATTTCTAATTCAGTGACGGAAGGCTGCTGGATGTAGTCAAGTACTTGACTTGTCAGTGCGTGTGTCAAGATGGGATTGACCACTCCAGTTCAGGAGCTGTGTACAGTCGTGTTTCAATTTAGCAAAATTTTGGCCAGGGTAGTCTTTGTGAGGAGTCACAGGACTGTTTGAGTTGAGTACGATTCGGATGATCTAATCAGAGTTGACAGTTTAACCCTGAGTCGTCCTAAACACAGAAGTCAAAAGGATGAATTATACAGTAACCATATTCACGTAGGTTCTGAGTGTTGCGATTATGACTATTCGACCTATCCAATCGTCGGGTACCATTGCTAGATGGTCACTTCGATTAGTATTGGAATTGGTTCCTGTGCTACCGACTTAGGTTCGAACCTACGGGGTCACACACATTAGAGGTTCCTATCTGATCTGATGGCTGATGAAGAGTCCTAATGCTCGTGGACTATGAGTCCTATGTGTCTGAAACTCTGTGATCGAGAATCAGGATTCTCTGATCACGAGTCCCACACATTTTGGATACTGGGGTCAAGAGTCCCACTGGTTTGGGACTCTTCGATCAGGGTTACATATCGATGAATTCTAATACCCGATTACCCATCGGAATTGAACTCAATATTTATGAGAGGTTTAATTAGTGATTTGATTGCTAATTAACTCAATTTGATTGAGTAATTATTTTTGGATCAAGTCCAATTGAATTGGATTCAGTTGGGTTTGATCCGATTAGGTTAAGAGTTGACCTAATCATCGAGATGGTTTGGTCCCTGATTTGATCAGGGGTTGGGCTTAATCAATTCCTGATTTGATTAGAATTTTATTGAGCCTAATTAAGTCTAATTAAGTTAGGTTTAAATTAGTCTAATTGGGCCTAACTTATTTGGTTCAATTAGGTTGGTTTAAATAATGAAACCACCTTGACCCATTCTCCCTGCGCCACCTCACTTCCACTACGCCCATTTGAATTCACGAGAAGGAAGTTCTCATGAATTTTTTCTCACGCAAAGCCCTCCTCATGCCCTACTTTAATGCACCAAATGAGTGGATAAGAATGATTGGTTGGCCATTCAAATTCAAAACAAAATTTGAATTTGAATGAGCAACCAATCTTAGCGCCTTGACCTTATCCTCTTTTAGCGCCCCATTTATTACACGAGAAAATATTTCTCATGAAATTACTCATGCACAAATTAAGCCACGCCCTCCCCTTCTCACGCCCTTAGTGGATAGGGATAAATTAGTTTCCATTTGAATTCAAAATATGATTTGAATTCAAATGTGCAATTACTCATCTTTATCCTCTCACGTGGATAAGACCTTGGTTGTTGTTTTAAAAGGAGAAGAAGAGTGGGGCGTGTTAAAAGAAAAATTTTTGAGAGAAAATCTGGGCGTGAGAAATCCTTGTGTGCAAGGTGAAGGTCTATATCCTTCCGAGAGAAAAAGAAAGAAAAGAAAGAAAAAGTGTGCACAGGATTTCAGTGAGTTCTTCAGGGTTTCAGCTTGGAGTTCGGAAAGTGAGAAGGTGAGCTACGAGTGTCGTGAGCCCAAATTTTAGGGAGATCTTCAACATCCTCTCAAGCACGTTTGCTGATGATCCGAAGTATTCGAAGAATCGATAGACATCGATCGAAGGAGTTCCATCAGCATCGACCGTCGAAAGGGCTCTACAACGAGCTAGCACTCGTGAGGAGTCGATCAGACCGGAAGCTTCGTGTGGACGATCCACAGAGGTCAGACACACTGTGTGGCTGCATCGCGATGATCAGACTCTCCCGACGATGATCAGATTACGGCGATCTACTACCTGCACAAAGGTATTGTGTTCTGAACACATTACAGTAAAGTGTTTACTGTTCAAATTTAAATTTCAAACTTAAATACATGCATGCTATATATCATATTTAGATCCTAGTGTAGAATAAATTTTTATTAATTAATTAGATTAATTAATAATTTCTACTGTAAAATAGTGATTTTAAAAAATTTTTAAATTATCATTTTATCCCTGCACTGAATTTTTCCACAATTCTGTGTTCACACATAACATTATAGGATAATCTCTCACAATACCACGTGTCAAGTTTTATTTTTTATATTTTTTAAATAAAAAATAAAAGCATAAATAGTATCTATATTATAATATCTATCTATATAATAATAGGATAATTTCCTACAATACCACGTGTCAAATTTTTTATTTTTATATTTTATAAATAAAAAATAAAAAATAAATATATCTATCTATCTATATAATAATAGTAAAGCGATACATGAGTATCCGAAGTGATATTCCATACTGACACATAAGATTATAAGATAATCTTTCACAATACTACATATCAAATTTTATTTTTTATATTTTTTAAATAAAAAATATAAATATAAATCTATCTATCTATCTATATAATAATAGTAAAGTGATACACAAGTATTAGAGGTGGTATTCCATGCTGATACATAAGATTATAGGATAATCATCCGCAACACCACATGTTAAGGTTTTTTTTTATTTTTATATTTTTTTAAATAGCAAATAAAAAGATAAATAGTATCTATATAATAATACCTATCTATATAATAATAGGATAATCTTCTGCAATATCATGTGTCAAATTTTATTTTTTTTATTTATCATATTTTAAATAAAAAAATATAAATATAAATTTATCTATCTATATAATAATAGTAAAGCAATACATGAATATTAGGGGTGGCATTCTGTATTGATACATAAGATTATAAGATAATTTTCTGTAAGATTATATATCAAATTTTATTTTTTTTATTTTTTTTATTTTTTTTAAATAAAAAATAAAATATAAATCTATCTATCTATATAGTAATAATAAAGCAATATACGGATATTACGGATGGCATTCCATGTTGACACGTAAGATCATAGGATAATTTTTTGCAATGCCACATATCAAATTTTATTTTTTTGTTTTTTATATTTTTTAAATAAAATATAAAAGTATAAATAATATATAATAATATTATCTATCTGCATAAATATTATCTATATAATAATATCTATCTATCTATATAATAATAGTAAAGTAATATATGGATATTAGAGGTGGTATTTCATGTTGACACGTAAGATTATAGGATAATCTCTTACAATATTACATATCAAATTTTATTTTATTTTTATATTTTTAAATAAAAAATAAAAGTATAAATAGTATCTATATAATAATATCTATATATATGCATAAATAATATCTATATAATAATATCTATCTATCTATATAATAATAGTAAAGTGATCCATGGGTACTAGGAGTGGTATTCCATGTTTATGCGTGAGAACAGAACAATCCCTAAGGTTATGATTTACACAACGGTTATAGAAGGCTTTTATAAGGTAGCAAAGTTTGACGATGCAAAGAAGATTTTCAAAAAAGATGCAGAAACATAGGATATATCGAATGTTTTTAGCTATGCAGTTCTGATTCAGGGCTTATGCAAAAGAGTAAAATTAAAAAAATTTGTTGAGTACTGTATAGAGATGTTGGATACTAGGTATTTACCAAATATATCAATAATCTTCACTGGTTTGGGAGGCCATCTTTGGAAAGAAGAACTCTTAGAGACCCTTTTGATCTCATCATGAGATTAATTGGAGAGAGCAACCTTCAATGTAAAATATTATTATTATTATCAATTAAATCCTCACAACACGAGGGTTGAGTGCTAGTTTATAAGCAAATTCAAACACCAACATGATCACAATCAACATTCTATATAACATCATAATCAGTATATAAACCTGTGAATCTGTAAACCTATCTAAAATTTATAAGCAATTTCAACACTAACATAAAGTCATAATAAGCACTCCATATAATATAATAAAATCATAATTATATTATCTATTATGTTCATGAATTATAATTCACAACTGAGAAGACAAATGCAAAAGAAATATCTCAAAAGAAACAAAGAGGCATCGAGCTATCAGTGATCTATAGGAGCATGATAATCATCGACTCCACGACTGCTAGAACTATCCTACCAAAAAGATATATAAACTTTATTAGTTGAGAATATGAAAATAATAATATAAATTAAATGATTAAGTGTATGAATAAATGTAAATATAGTAAGATATATATCCTAGATGAGTCCATAAACGTCTGTAATGCAAATGTCAACTGATCAATTTGAGTTCTCATGATAGATATCACAATGTCATAGCTCTGTCTAATCATCTCCATCCGTGCCTCCACCTGTGCCTCCACCCTCGTTTGCAGCTGCTCCTCAATCAGTGCCGGCACTTGCTGCTCAATCCATGCCTCCATCCAAGCCTCGAGCATACGAATATCTGTATTGCTAGAGCTCTCTCTAGCATCCTAAGTATATTAGTATATGTCAAATAACCGAGTGGACATGACTATAATTCCATAACCCCTCACTCGATCATAACAGTCTAGTCCAAATAGCTCTATCATCACCTAAGCCTCAACAAGACTTGCTTCCATAGATATTGAGGACTCACAGACATGCTCAGCAATAAGAGATGAATCTCTCACCTATATTCAAAAAAAAATATATATTAATTTTATACTTAAAAATAAAACTACAAATCATTGTACTAAATAATTATAAATACATACAAATATATCTCTCGACTCATCATAACAAAATGGCTATCTTGATAAACATAAGTCATCCTGTAAAACTCCACCTGACATGCTTCCTCCTATACTCATCCATTTATAGAAAATATAAATTTTATAAAATATATAATTCATAAATTTTAATTGATAAACTCTAAGAGTTTCAATAAAATCATTAAGTATCATAATACACGATATGTGATACATTGTACGCAATATCATTAAGAAGTATGAGGATCATATATACAACAAATTAGTCTAAAAAAATTTATAATATGCCAAAAATCTTGAAAGAAGCGTACAAATTCTTATCTACATCATGCACAGCTCTTGGATCTTGATGTATGAGGAATAGATAGGGTTACTCGTATAGCTCTACAAATAGCAGAATATACCTGCAAAATAAAGTAAAGAGTGCAATATATCTTATATATATGACTAATCTATGTTGGTAATCAATATAGCATAAAATATTTGATGAGTATATATAATTACCTGTCCCCTTTTGGAGAACCAATAATGAACAAGATCCCTCCACCGATGAGAATCTACATCAGGAGGATAAATACGAACAACATCGCCCTCCACCAATCCTTCTCTCTTATATTCCCTCTTCAGTATTGCCTTCAATTCTTTATATTTTCGATTGAGGGACTTCAGCATCCATTCATGACTATCTGGAGGGAGTACAAATTTACTTTAGAATAAAGCAAAGAAGGATATTTGATTATCAAACAAAATGATCTTTTAGTTTTCCAGCATGCATTTTAATTAATCTCATTAGTTAAAATAGAACTTCACATGATTGCTAATTAATCTTATTAATTAGATAGAGTTGGTAAAAATGAAACTAGATCTAATCTAATCATCATGCATAGTGAAATAAAATAAGACTACCCAATATGTGAAAGAGAAAACCTAATATGAATATCAACATCCCAATGTACATAGAGAAAAGGACTAGAATAATAAGAAAAATAACTTTTCTCTTACCTTTGCACAGATGATGAACTTCGCAAGTGATGATCATAGATATATTCCTTTCCTTATAGCCACACAAGTGTCTGACCTCCACAGATATCCACATGGAGTTGGAGGGCTGATCTACAATCAATTGATTCTTTGGGGTGCTAGCTTTCTTGTGGAATCTTTGCTTGGTGGAAGATCATTCTTAATACCTTAAGATGAGCAGCAGGACAAGAGCTTCTACAAGATTTTTTGCTGAAATCTAATTTTAACACAACTAAGAGAAGAGAGAGAAGCTCCGACGTGGAGAAGAGGTAAGAGAGAGGAGATGGGACGGTAGCATTGGGGCTAGGGTGAGGGATCTTGGGGCATGGAGACTTTGCTTAACTTTAAAGGCTTGGCCACTTATTTATAGGTTCAAAACCCTAGGTGGCCCCCCTAAGCTTTCGTAAAAGTTAATCATATGAAAGACCCTTTGACGACTGGGAGAATCCCAGAGTGCCACCCCATATAAATCAGCCAAGAAACTTCCTTTCATGGCTAGGGCAACAAGAAATCCTAGTGTTGGCACCCCACACTTGCCCCATTTGACCTCTCATGTGGCGCTTAGGATTTCATTCAAAAAATCCAAGGATATGGGCCCTAATGACTGATCCATGACCAAATCAAAATAGATTATTTAATGCATCCAAACTCATTTGGTTGCATATGATCTTAATCTAAATTCAATTAAACACAAATCCCTATTTGATTTAACTTGAATTCTACCATAATTAATTTGATCTAATCAAATTTAAGACATGCAACACTTGTACATTAGTCCTCCTCGATATTGCTAACCTTTAGCAATTAAGTCTTTGCTATTTATAATAATTATAAATTAATTCAATTATCAATTACATTGATAATTTGGATTCCAACAATTTGATCAGTCTTAAACTCCTTATTTGTATTACCCTATGGATTTTATTCTATCTGGTAGTGAGTTATATTGTGATCTCCATCACAACATTATTAAAACTTCTTTCAATGGATTGGAATACTTTCGATTCATTCCATCAAAAAATTATTTGATCATCTATCTGATTCTCTATAGATCTCACAATCCATCAGTGTCACCGAGCAGCATATGATGGCAGGCCAGCAGAATGGAATAGAATGAATCTCTAGGTATAGTTACCGTGTGATATAGTCCTTCTATCAGTGTCCCGACTAGATGGAGGTTATGGATTACTCATCAAACCACATCATCTATCATATATCAAATTTACTTGACTTGAGTTTCTGATGTAAAGTACGTAAAAACTCTTTTCCATTATTCACTCTGTCCTGATCAAGGTCTTCTGAACTCAGTCTCATAAATTACATAGGACCATCTTTCTTGCCTACTAAGGATGTTAGATTTCATCTTGGTGTGCATCCTATTCTTACAATGAATCTACTACAGCCAATATATAATGCAGGGATCTATATTGCTAGGGATCGAGTGTATATGCAACCAAACTATAGCAACTTCACTATGAACAGTCAAGGCACCTCAGATCTAAAAGCTAGTTACACTACTGTAGTATCAAGTAAGTCACTGATGAGTGGATAGCCATCCAAGTGACTTCTCATAATGATCACGCTCGGTACCTTTGTTCTCTAACAAACACCTACACTCTTGTTCTAGTATCTCCACACTGTAAACTCGAGATATGTCTACTCTAAGAGAAACGACTTGTGCACTGATCGAATCAATCACCATCTTCATGATTATTTTTTGATCGAAAGTATTTAAGAATTCATCGTTAACGACACATACCTCAAATTCTCAATATTTGAGAATATGTGTCATCATCTTATTAATTCTTTAGATGATTCATAGACACAAAAATATAACATGAATGAAAAAATAATTTAATTTTATTAATTTTAAAAATATAATTATAAAATTATATTTCTAAAATATTTATAAGTGTCAGTCTAATTAGCTTTTAAGGCATACATCTAACAATCTCCTACTTGCATTAAAGCCAATTAATTGGCCATGAACCTAAGTCTAATCTTCTCAATGTGGATTTTAGTCTTTTGCTAGCTCAGCAGCTTAGTCAGTAGGTCTGTGATATTATCTATGGAGTCTACTCTCTATACTTCGATATACTTCTTCTCAAGATATTCACGAATCAGATAGAATCGTCGCTCTATATTCTTGAATTTTGGTGAGACCTAGCCAAAGCTATGGCATCATTGTTGTCACAGTAGAGTTGTATGGTATCTGATGATATGACATTCAGCTCCACAACAAACTTCTTGAATTAGAAAGCTTCCTTAACAGCCTCAGAAGAGGTAATGTACTCAACCTCCATGGTGGAATCTATAATGATTGATTATTTAAAACTCTTCTAAATTATTATACCACCATTGCAAAGGAACACATCCTAATGTAGACTTTCTATCATCAATATCAGACATAAAGTTTGAGTCTGTGTATCCATGTGTCCTTAATTCTCTTTTTTCGAATATCAAGAATATATCTTTAGTCCTTCTCAAGTACTTAAGGATATTCTTCACAGCAATCCAGTATTCGTTATCTAGATTCGACTGATATCTGCTTGTGACACTGACTGCATGAGCTCTATCAGGCTGTGTATATAGCACGGTATACATGAAGCTTCTTATAGTCGAAGCATAAGGGATCTTATTCATACGTTGCATCTCTTTAGATGTGTTGAGGTACATCTTTTTGGAGAGATGAACTCCACGTCTGAAGGGCAAAAGTCTCCTCTTAGAGTTTTTCTTGCTGAACCCTTTCAACATCTTTTTTATGTACAGTTTCTGTGACAGATCTAGCATCCTTTTAAATCTATCTCTATAGACTTTTATCTCTAAAATGTAGGATGCTTCTTCAAGATCTTTCATGAAGAATTCGTTCGATAACCAAATCTTAACTAAAATCATCATAGGAACATTATTCTCAATTAAAAGGATGTCATCTATGCATAATACGAGGAACATGATAGCACTCCTACTAACTTCTTGAAAACACACGGTTCTTCTTCATTCTTGATGAAATCAAATGATTTGGTTGCATCGTTGAAATGGATATTCTAATTTTGAGATACTTGCTTGAGTCCATATATGGATCTTTACAGTTTGCAGACCTTATAATCTCCATCACTAAAAATAAAATTCAGAGGCTACTCAATATAGATATCTTCCTTAAGATATCCATTCAGGAAAGCAGTTTTTATGTCTATCTACAATATCTCATAATCATGAGATACTGCAATTGTAAGTAATGTTTGAATAGATTTTGGCATAACTATTGACAAAAGAATATCTTGATAGTTAATGCCTTCGCATTAATTATAATTTTTAGCCACAAGCCTTACTTTAAAGGTCTCTATCTTTCTCCTATAGATCTATTTGCATCCAGTAGATACTATATCTTCTGGTGAATCTACTAACGTCCAGACTTGGTTGGAGTGTGTTTAGTCAATTTCTCACTTCATAACTTCTAACTATCTTTTAGAATTGATGTCTAACATCGTCTCATCATAGCTTCTGGGATCATCTCCATGTTCTCCATTTTTTGTAAGGAACAATTTTTTTACTTTCTCTGAAATAATACCTAAGAATCTTTCAGGAAGATAGAAAATTCTACTTAACCTTTAAGATGGAGTTATGTGTACTAGCTCAGCTAGAATAGGTTCAATAGATTCAATGACTCGTTGCTGTTCAGAGACTATCTCTTCGAGTCTAATTTGCCTCCCTCTACTTCCATCTTAGATAAATTATTTTTTTAAAAAGATAGTATTTTGGCTCACAATCACATTGTGATCCTCTGGAAGGTAAAAATAGTATCCTAAAGATTCTTTTGGATATCCTATAAAATAAGCTTTTATGAATCTTGCCTCTAATTTATCCGTCTGTTGTCATTTGATGTGGATCAGATATCCCTAAATGCTGAGATGATCAAGACTTGATTTTTTATCATGCCAAATTTCATATGGTGTGGTAGAAACGGACTTAGAGAGAATTCTATTTACTAGATAGTTAGTGGTAAGCAAAGTATGTCTCCAAAAAAAAAAAGATCTGTGAAGCTCATCATGCATCGAACCATATCAAATAGGATCTGATTTCTCTATTTTGAAATTTCATTGAGTTGAGGCATTCCAGATAGAATCCATTGTGAGACTATGCCATTTTTTTTGAGATAACCTAAAAATTTTTTACTTAGGTACTAACCTCCTCGATCTGATTGAAGTACCTTTTAAGATTTTTTTGATCTACTTCTCTGCTTCATATTTGAATTTATTAAACTTTTCAAAGACTTCATATTTGTATCTCATAAGATATATATATTCGTATTATGAATAATCTCTTCTAACCATCATATCAAATGGGCCGCACACATCAGTGTATACTAGGATAAGTAACTCAATGATCCTTTTCTCTTATCTCATAAAAGACAGCTTGATCATTTTTTTTTGAAAACAAGATTCATAAATTGGATATGACTCAGTGGTCATGAGCCCAAGAGTCTATTTTTCTTCAATTTATTAATCTTTTCTTCTCCAACATGATCTAGCCTAAGATGCCATATATACTTAAGGTTTATATTATCTCTAGATCTTTTAGATCCTATAGCATTCACTACCTACTCATACATATTCACAGATACATCTACATGCAAATAATAGAGACTGTCAATTAAAAAATTACATCTAATCATTTTATTTTCAAAATAAATAATACAATAATCTTTATTAAAATTAAATACATAATTTTTTTATAACAGATTTGAAACAGAAATCAAATTTCTACTTGCAGCAGGTAAAAAATAATAGTCCCAAAATAATAAACTATGTCCAGATGGTAGTCACAAAGGATAGATACCCACGGTCACAGCAGCAACTCTTACTTCATTTTTGACTCTCAAAGTTATTTCACCTTTCCTTAGTTTTTTTATTTTTCTTAAGATCCTGTGTAGAAGCGCACAATGAGCACTAGAACCAGAGTCAATGACCCAACTGAAAGTAGAAAAAACCATAAGGTTAATGTTAATTACTAGCAGGTCCAACATACCTTCTAAAGGTATGTTATCTTTCTTTTTCTTCAAGCTCTTCAGATAGATAGGATAGTTCCTTTTCCAATAGCCATCAGCATTATATTGGTAACACTTTTCTTTGTTTGCAGCCTTCTTCTTAGGAGTTCCTTCTTTGCCTATTCTTATTCTTCTGCCTTTTGACGAGCTTCTTCTTCTTCTAGGTAGACTTTCTCTTAAAAGATGAAGTCCACTCTATAGCAAGAACATGCCCCTTGAACTCTTTAAGGTCCCTTCAGTGGTAACCAGTATGTTTAATAGCTCGACCTTGGTGCAATCGATTTTGTTCACATGATAGTTTACTATAAACTACCCATATGAGTCAAAAAGGGATTAAAGGATCAGATCAACTTGCCATTCCTTATCCATGACTAATCTGAGCTTCTCAAGCTTCTCAAAATCTTTGATCATTGTTAAACAATGATCATGGATAGACTATCTCTCGTGCATCTTTGCTTTAAAGAATCTTTTGGATACTTCAAAGCATGCAGACCTGCTCTGTTCACTATACAACTTCTTGAGGTGATCAAGCATGGCCTTGATAGTTTTCATGTCCTCATGTTGGCATTAGAGTTCATTTGACATAGACGTCAATACATAGCATCAGGCCTTATTGTCATCGTCTGACTATTTCTCATGTGCTGCCTTTTGGTCAATAGTCGGACAGGCTGGTAGCATAGGGATATCCTGATCCATTACATAGCTAAGCTTCTCAAAACTTAAAATAATTTTTAAGTTCCTAAGCCAGTCCTTGTAATTTGAACCAATTAGGCAGTTGGTTTCAAGTATTCGGATAAAAGGGTTGGGGGCAGATATTTTTTAGCAAAGAGAAGAAGATTATAGTTAGATTTTTATAATTGACTTGTTTTAGTTTGTTTTAAAAATTTTATTTTAAAAGTAAGCTAGACTTCCATTATTTCTTCAAATCTTCCATTCTTCTCAGGTAGAGAAACGAAAATCTCTTCACGATTAGGGTTTCAAGTGGGTACTGTGGTCTCACTAATTAGCACATTACCTCACGTAACAGTTATTGGGATGTGTCAACCAATGCATGGATAACTCTTATCCAATACTTTTTAAGTATCTTACAGTAGTCTTCCTCTAAGTCCTGTAGCCCTCATCTAATAGTTATTGACCTCATTCTTTAGCTAAGTCAGACCCACCATTTTTATATAAGTGAAACCATCATTGGGTCCCTCACCTAACAGTTATTGGGTCCAACTCCATCCTTATCCCATAATATCTCATGTTAATAGAGTGGTTGCACTTTTTTGATGTAACTGAACCACTATATCCAATCGAGAATAATCAATATTAGTAGAGTGTCCGTATCTCTATAACAATAAAAGATCACTTGACTTAATATCTATGAGAAAATTTAATTTAGGTCTCTTTACTTTAATTGTTTATTTACATCCAATATAAATTCATAATTAATGGATCTACTTGTGAGATCCTGGCTTGGATCACCAAAATCAGACTCACGGTGCAAAGCAAATGCAGTGAACTTAACACTAAGCACCCTAAAATAAAACTTAATCAACTAAATTGGTCAGATAAATGTAAGATTGGTGGGAGGCTCTCTGTGCATATACAACGATCCTAATTAAATAACTATTTTTCTTAAAATACTTTTTTTAGATACCAATCGATCAATCAATTCCAAATTGGATTGAACTTTTGGTTTTCCACTACAGATTGCAAGATTGCAACCATTTTGATGTGATACAACCCACATAAAGGGTTATGGTGATTCATGGAAACCACCACATATATCAATGAAAACACAATACGATTATCTCATAATCAAATCTTTTTCTTAAGAGGTCTCATCTCTTATCATCCTAGGACAACTTTGCAGCATAACAACTTGTTATGTCAGGACAACCTTATATCAGGATGATCCTAGATTAACCCAGATACTAATCAAATAAATTTTATTAGGTTTCATGAATATCTCATATTCAAAAATAGATTTTATTTAGAATTTCTTATTTTACATCTCATATGAAAATATGACCCTATTGGATTTAGGTATCTAATCCTTTGAATAATAACTTATTCAAGTAATCATCTTGTCATACCTAAATCCTAATCCTTTTCGTATATACTAAGGGATTTATTGATTTTAGCATTTCATCTCTTCTCATCCCAGGATAATCTTTCAGCATCCTGTTATGCCAGGGCCTTTATGTCAAGATGATCTTAGATTAATCCTGAACCTTCAACCTAACTCTGGTACAACTTGAAGGATCTTTTAAGCTTCTTGCATGTATTTTAATTAATTTCATTAATTAAAAAAAAACTTTACATGATTTCTAATTAATCTTATTAATTAGATAGAGTTGGTAAAGATGAAACTAGATCTAATCTAATCATCATACACAGTAGAATAAAATAAGACTACCCAATGTGAAAGAGAAAACCTAATGTGAATATCAACATCCCAATGTACATAAAGAAAAGGAATAGAATAATAAGAAAAATAATTTTTCTTATATCTTTGTATGGATAGATGAACTCCGCAAGTAATAATTGTAGACTTATTTCTTTTCTTGTAGCCACGCAAGTGTTTGACCTCCATAGGTATCCATACAGAGTCAGAGGGCTGATCTGCAACCAACTGATTCTTCGAGGTGCTAGCTTCCTTGTGGAACTTTTATTTGATGGAAGATCTTTCTCAACTCCTTAAGAAGAGCAGCAGAATAAGAGCTTCTATGAGACCCTTTTGCTGAAATCTAATTTCAGCACAACCAAGAGAAGAAAGAGAAGCTCTGGCATGGAGGAGAGGGAAGAGAGAGGAGATGGGGCGGCAGCCTTGGGGCTAAGATGAGGGATCTTGGGGTGTGGAGACTCTACTTAACCCTAAAGATTGGCCACTTATTTATAAATTCAAAACCCTAGGTGGCACCCCTAAGCTTTCAAGAAAATTAATCACATGAAAGACCCTTTGATGGCTAGGATTCTTGGAGAGAGAATCCCACAGTGCCACCCCACATAAATCAGCCAAGAAACTTCCTTTCATGGCTAGGGCAGCTAGAGTTTTAGCAAATCCTAATGTTGGCACCCCACACTTGCCCCATTTGACCTCTCATGTGATGCCTAGCATTTCATTCAAGAAACCCTAGGGCATGGGCCTTGATGACTGGTCCATGACTAAGTCAAAATAGATTATTTGATGCATCCAAACTCATTTGATTGCATACAACCTTGATCTAAATTTAATTGAACCCAAATTCTTTTTTGATTCAACTTGAATTCAACCACAATTAATTTGATCTAATCAAATTTAAGACATGCAATATTTGCACATTAGTCCTCCTCGATATTGCTAACCTTTAGCAATTAAGTCCTTGCTATTTGTAACAATTATAAATTAATCTAATTATCAATTACATTTATAATTTGGATTCCAACCATTTGATCAGTCTTTAACTCCTTATATGTGTGACCCCATAGATTCTACTTTATCTTATAGTGAGTCATGTTGTGATCTCCATCACAACATTATTGAAACTCATTTCAATGGATTGAAATACTTTCGATTCTTTCCATCAAAGAATCATTTGATCATCTATCTGATTCTCTATGGGCCCCATAATCCACCAGTGACACCTAGCAATGTATGATGGTAGGCCAGTAGAATAGAATGGAATGAACCTCTAGGTATAATTATCGTATGATACAGTTCTTCTATCAGGATTCCAACTAGATAGAGATTATGGATTACTCGTCAAACCACATCATCTGTCATATATTAAATTTACTTGACTTGAGTTCCTGACGTGAAGTATATATAAACTTTTTTTCACTATTCACTCTGTCTTGACTAAGATCTTCTAAATTTAGTCTCATAAATTATATAGAACCATCTTCTTTGTTTATCAAGGATGATAGATGCCATCTTAATGCATATCCTATTCCTACAATGAACTTACTGCAGCCAACATACAGCACAAGGACCCATATAATTAGAGATCGAGTGTGAGTGTTTGTGCAATAAAACTATAGCAGCCTCACTGTGAACAGCTGAGACACCTTAAGTCTAAAGGCTAGTCACACCACTGTAGTATCGAATAAGTCACTGAGGAATGAAAAGCCATCCAAGTGACTTCTCATAACGGTCACGCTTGGTACCTTTATTCTCTAACAAATACCTATACTCTCACTTCAGTATCTTCATACTGTAGATTCGAGACTCGTTTATCTTAAGGAAAGTAACTTGTGCACCGATCAGATCAATCACCATCTTCATGATTATCCTTTGATCGAAAGTATTTAAGAATTAATTGTTAATGACATATGCCTCAAACTCTCAACATTTGAGAATTGTTGATATTTGATACCTCAAGATTCAATCCATATTGAGCCCACAGTGAGGTCCAGAATGACGAACAAAGTCCAACGAGCCTAAGAAAAGTCCAAACGGAGTCCAGACGATGAAGATACGCATGAAAGAAGATCGAAGAAAGTAGCACGGTGCACGAGGTGGTGGTGGGTCCATGTACGATCTATGGTGTTTTTTATGCGATCTAACGACTCTAGAGCAAGCCGTTCACGATCAGATGGCTGAGGATAATTTTAGATTTGATTAGATGATCGATGGTCCTGATGTACACGATCGAATGGCTCTGGTGCGAGCCGATCATGATTGAACAGCTATAGATGGTTCTAAGTTTGATTGAAACTCTGTATTCCTACTGAAATAATATTTTTATGATTCTGAAGCCTATATAGCTCCGATTGATGAGCCGTTTATTGTGTTGGAGAGCTGGTGGCATCTTGAAGGTACAAAAAGATTTCAAAAAAGATTTTAGAGAGCATTTATAAAGATTTGGAGATTTTTTATTGAGAGACTCTTGTACAAGGGTTGAGTGGTGAGTTTCTCTTATACTAATTTTATTTTATTCTCTCATAGTGAAGTTTGCACACCCCATAGAGGTAGGCTTGAGATCGATCCATATATTTTTATTATGTTTCTTTTTTCTTCCTACGGTACCATGTAGTACCTGATCCTACACAATAATTGATATCAGAGCAAGGTGGTGCCAGAGTGTAGGTTGCAACGGTGGTGATCGAGATAGAAGATAGAGAAGACAAGCACAATCAAGGTAGAGATCAATAGATTTGATGGAAAGAGTAATTTCTCCTTGTGGCAGGTAAGGGTGAAGAACGTGCTCATCCAGCAAGGGTTGACAGATGCTCTCTTGTATGAGGAGAAGCCAACTACCATAGAGGCATAGGATTGAAGGTGGCTCCAGATGCAGATAGTGAGTACAATCTGTTTGTATCTAACAAATGAGGTGGTGATTCATATGCTTGACGAGACTTTCCCGATAATATTATGGTCGAAGCTCGAAGAGCTGTACAAGGCAAAATCTCTCATCAACACCCTCTTTCTCTAGAGGCAGTTCTACCAGCTACAGATGACTGAGGGACAGAGTATGCAGGAGCATCTCAGTCACTTCTAGAAGATCTTCACCGACCTCCTTAGCATTGGTGAGAAAATTGAGGAGAAGACCAGGATGCTAATCTTGCTAGCATCGCTTTTTCCTTCCTATGAGTCCTTGGTAACTGCTCTTATAGTAAGGAAGAGCACCATCAAGATGGATGAAGTCATTGTGATGATTCTCCAGAGCAAAATTCTTAGGAGGGAGAACCCAACTTCGAGCTCAAATGGCGGCAGCTCAGCTTTGGTAGTTTTTGGAGGAGCAGGAGGCGACAAACGGAGCGATAAGAGATCACGACGAGGGTGGTCCAAGTTCAAGATGAGAGACTTGAGTAAGATCAGATGTTATCGGTGTGACGAGTTGGGACATCTAGCCAGAGATTATCTTCAACTCAGGGATCGGACGAGGGATACTGCAGCGACGGTCAGTAGCGAGTCAGAGGATGATGTCCTAGAGATATCTGATGAGGCATCTACTTCTTTTCAGTAGTAGATTTTAGATTCTGCATGCATCTATCCTGTATATTGCAGAGAAGAGCAGTTTGACTCCTTTGAGAGCAGTGAGGATACTATTTATCTGTTGGATGGATCGAGCTGTACGATCAGAGGTATCGAAATGATCAGCTGGAGAACACATAATAATACAATGAGGAGATTGAGAAAAATTCGATACATATCCAATTTTAGATAGAATCTTATCTCACTGAGCAGACTGAATTCGAGAGACTACAGAACGGTAGTTCGTAGAGAAATCGTGAAGGTGTTGCATGGTGATAGGGTTATTCTGAAGGAAAAGAAGAGGACGAAAGAATATTACTACCTGACGGAGAGCTCAGTGCAAGATAGAGCTACAGAAGCCAGGAGGAGTCCAGAGTGAGATGAAACTCTAGGTGGAGATGGATCGGGCACTAGACGGAGAGACTCGAGAGGACAAGAGGTGACGTCACAGAGTGAAGTTCCCATTACCGCAGGAGATTTTTTCGAGCAGGTCTTTAATCAGAGTGAACATAGTCCATGATGGAGGTGGGATCGAGCGGTCTGGCTCGATTCTCATATTTATCCATCTATAAGATAGCAGGCATGCCTCAGGGCATGGGGGTGAGATGGATCACAGGCTCTTAAAGATAGGTGAAGATCGAATATCGGTCAAGGTGAAGATTATTGAGATTTGATGTATCAAGATTCGATCTATATTGAATCTACAACGAGGTCCAGAATGACAAACGGAGTCCAACGAGTCCAAGAACATCCCAAACGGAGTCCAGATGGTGAAGATATACGTGAAAGAAGATCGAAGAAGGTGGCACGGTGCACGAGGCGGTGGCCCAGCATGCCTCCAGGCCCAGTGCGGGCATGCGCATGGGTTGGCCCAGCACGCATAGGCGCCCAGGCCTAGCACCTATACGGTCCACCATGGATCGCAGGGCGCTGGGCAGTCCATGGAGACCGCGTGGACCGATCACGCGGTCCACGCACGGTCTACAGTGTTTTTTGCACAATTTGATGGCTCTGGAGCGAGCCATTCACGATCGGATGGCTGAGGATGATTTCAAATTTGATCAGGTGATTGGTGGCACTAATGTACATGATCGGACGGCTCTAGTGCGAGCCGATCACGATCGAATAGCCACGGATGGTTTTAGATTTGATTGGAACTCTGTATTCCTACTGAAATAGTATTTTTATGATTTTGAAGCCTATATAGCTTCGATTGACGAGCTGTTTAATACGTTGGAGGTACAAAAAAGCTTTAAGAGAGATTTTAAAGACTTTTTATGAGAATTTTGAGATTTTTTGTTGAGAGACTTTTGTACAAAGATTGAGTGGTGAGTTTCTCTTGTATTGATTTTATTTTATTCTCTCATAGTGAAGCTTGCACGTCTCGTGGAGATAGGCTTGAGATCGATCCATATATTTGTATTATATTTTTTATTTTATTTCTTCTTTCTTTCTGCTGCACTGTATGGTATCAGATCCTGTACAATAAAAATATGTGTCATCATCTTATTAATTCTTTGGATGATTCATGGACACAAAAATATAATATGAATAAAAAATTAATCTAATTTTATTAATATCAAAAATATAATTATAAAATTATGTTCCTAGAATATTTACAAGTGTCGACCTAATTGACTTCTTGGATATACATCTAATATAAATAATATAATTAATTAACTATAAGCAACTTAATCTAAATTATTAAGTCATCTTTTCACCTGTACTATCCGTAGGATCTCAAGCTTATATGTAGGAAGCATATCATTCCATTTTGCATAGTTTAAAGGATACAACTGACCCTTCCACACAATAGTATCTAAAAAGCTCGTCAATAATCAAGTAATCTTATTGATAGGCTGCCCCATCTGATTACACTAGATGATGACCCTCTCACCCTCAGCAAATACAAGTTATCTTTAGCCCGTGTGGGTCTACGTCTAATCCATGCTCTCACGGATGCATCTACAATAAACACATAAAATGAAAAAATATATTACAAATCGATCAACCAAAATTAATACTTAAATCTCAATAGTTATGAATACATAATATTTTTATTAAATTACCCTAGATATGTATTTCATCTATAATCGCATCCTCATCAGTAGGAGGATCATGCTATGGCTCAAACTGCTACAAGGATAAAGAAGGATTGGTCTCGGCCTGCTATGTAGATGATGGTCTGATCTCGAACTGCTATGGCTGTCTCGACTATCAGGACTGATCAGAACACGATCCATCTGGAAAGTCTATAACTCAATATTATCAAATCATCTATGTCAAGGCATGATAATACCTAGTATTCACAAATAGAAATAAAAATTAATTAGCATAAATTATCAAATAATAAATATGGTACCGACTGAGTTGCTAATAAAAAATAAGAACTAGTAAATAAACATGATAATATAATACAATATTCAATACATATTATGCACATCTTAAATATCTCTTATCAATTAAGAATCGATCAATAGTTTTTTCTTCAATATCTATCCTAATCAAGCTCGTAGCATTTAGATCATCAGTCGAGACAAGATTGTAAGGCATATACTATGTATAAGTCTTATCATCCTCTATTTCCAACCCGTGTCCCATGTCATACAAGTCTCTAGGTTTCATTCTCACAACAACAGTCCAATCCTTATCTTTTGAGTCTTTTACAAAAAATACTTGATGAGCTCGAAATAAAAAGATAAATGGATCATCCTTTAATAATACACCAGTATGTATCAATCTTAAAAAATGTACAAGTGTAAATCCATTCGTATCTTACTTCAAGCCTTTTGGCAAGTTTATATCCATCCAATTACATCAAAATAATACAACTTTAAATTTTTCATAATAATCCAACTCAAAAATATCTATAAGTACACCATAATAAGTCTTACCATCTACTTCCACCATGACTCTATTGTTCTGAATTTTTTTAAATTTTTCACATTCTTTTGTATAAAATTTGAACCCACTAATGATGAAATCATTATATCCATTGACAATATTATTAAGATCTTGAGCAATAACAATTAATTCATCTGAATCGCTACTCTCCATCATCATTTGTATCTAAAAATTATAATCAAATTGTTAATATATTATTTATTTGATATTAATAAATATATTCCAAAATCAATTCTTCTCCTCACATAGCTAAATAACCTATTTGAAAAGCCATTTAGGGAATAACTCAATCAATCATCATTACTCAATCCTTGAATTGGGTCAAATGCTATTATTTGCTCATCTTTGAGCAACCAAAAATTCGCTACAAAAAAATTAATATATTGATTAAGAATATTATATATAATGATAATGAAAAAAAATCAATATGACTATACTAATCTGTGTTACTATGACATTATATCATTATGAAGTAACACAAAACAATGGGCTTATGCCAAAGATCTTTTGTTAAGAATCATACTTTCAATCTTGTCCAAAACTCTTCCAATAGTCGAGAACTCATAAATTTTTGAGTTATCAATAATATCATAATTTCTTTGAGGTTGATTAAAAATATGATTTCTACACTTTCAAGATATCTTGAATAAAATGTCAAATACTCTTCAGCAATATATCCTTCCATAATTGAGCCTTCGGGATAGACCATATTTCATACATAATCCTTTAAATACATAAGATACTTTCAATAATTAAAAATTTATTAAAATATTAATATGAGTACGATACTACTTACACTAAATATTTTTAAATTATAACTACAAAGTTTGGTAATATCACCTTTCAATCAGATTCATCCATCTATAGTATACCGGTCCACCAAATTTTGCTTCCATAACTAAATGAACAAGTAGATGAATCATGATGGTGAAAAAATTTGAAAAAAATTAAGATCTTCTCCATATGGTAAAGTGTAAGTACAACACCAGACTCTAATTGATCAAGCTCTCATAGATCAAGGATTTTGAAACATGATGACTTAAAAAATGATGACAATTGAGCAATAATAACAACAACTTATGTGATGACCTTAAAGCAAGTGAAAAAATGTCTTACATCAAAATGTGCCCACCATGACTTTTAAGGTTTGAAAGTTTCGACTCTTTGAGATTTACATATCTTGAAATATTCAATGCATAACTATTAGGAACCTTGATATTCTTTAAAAATGTCAGAAAAAGATTTTTTCTCTCAAATGGATCTTGTATAATATATAGGAGGTATATAAACTTTACCATTAACAAGCTCTTTGAGATGAAGCTCTTGTCTTATGTCCATCTCTTTCAAATCTAAATATATCTTTAAATTATCTTTATTTTTTTCATCAAGATTTAATAATACTCCAATCAAATCATCATAAATATTTTTTTTGTATATGTATTACATTAAGATTATGCTTGAGAAGATTGTACTCTCAATAAGATAAATAAAAAAATACTCTTTTTCTTCCACAACTGCTTAACAACTCTATGTGTAGATACCTCCATTGTGCCATTATTATTTCAACTTTATCTATATGATCATCATCATCATCATTGAAGTTGTCATCATCCTCAAACACTCTTGCATCAAGATTGTGAGTAATGACATCCTCTGACAATCCTTCATTCGTTGAATTTATCATCTTTCCTTCCTCTTTTCTTAGAATATTTGAAAATCTTACCATACCTGTGATTCATGCTATGCATTTGTATAAGAATCTCAATTTCAAATGGTGGTACAGGAGTAGATCAAAATTCTATAGTACCATCAAATATATCTTATTGAAATCGAAATGGATGATCAACTTCCAACCATCGATGATGGCCCATATAGCAAAATTTTCCTCCATATTTTAACCAATTTTAATGGATAGAATCTCCACAAGAGGATCATGCAATAGTTCCTTTGTGCTCCATTCGGATAAATTGGTATATGCAAGAAAATTATTGATAATCCAAATAAGAGTTGCCCTCAATTTAAATGTCTAACCACTGCAAGCATCAAATGCATCGATATCCTCCCATAGCTATTTTAATTTCTGTATTAAAGATTACAAAAAGACATTAATATTATTGCCTGGACCTTTATCACTTAGAATAATCATTGACAAGATAAGTGAAGACTATTTCATACACATCCATGATAGCAAATTATATGAAATCAGAATGACTAGCCAAGTGCTATAAGTATCTGAAATGAATTGAAGCCATCAGTAGCTAAACCTAATATAATGCTGTGAACATCTTAGGCAAAATCAGGCCTATCATCAAATATTTTTTGTGCTAAACTATCAGCTGGGTATCTTAACATTTCATCTTTTGTATGATCTTCATCATGCCATCTCATCGATAAAGCTACCTTCAATGATGCATAGATCCTTTTTAATCTAGCTACTAAAGAAAAGTAATGCAAAACTTTAGCTGATTTTTTTATACTCCAAGTAGCATCTATTTCATCCAATACATCACTCTCATCTTCTTTATGCGATGTCCATCATGAAGATCCATAAATATTGCATGATTCTTCATGAGCATTTTCATCTCAGTATAACATATAGTCATTTGGACAATTATGAATCTTCTCATACCCAAGATCTAATTTTTTTACTAATTTTTTTGCTTCATAAGAAGAAGTTGGCAAAATGGTACCCTCAAAAAATATATCTTTTAATAATTAGAGTAGTATAGTAAAACTTTTACCAAACCATCCATTCAAATATTTCAAATAAAATAGATGTACAAGAAAAAAAAATTTATAAAAGTTCTTACAATCCGAATATAGTTCTTGATCACAATCTTTTAACAAATTATGATATCGATGTTCTATCTCATTATTAGATGAATGCCGGTGACTCTCAATATGCATAGGATCAGTGAATGTAGATCCCTCAGGCATCATAGATGTTTCCTGTCCTCTACTAAAATCTCCTAAATTTTCAGTATCAAATCCCCGAGCATCTCTGAGCAAACTCCTCATATCATCTTCTCTTATAGGACTCCTTTGTAGATTACTGATTCCAATATCATATGCATATTCCATATGTAAGGGTTGATTATACAAAGATGGCAACATGGATTCTTCATGAAATATCTATTCAATATATCCTCTTACAAAATCATTCCACACCAAATATTCTTCAATAATTTATGGATCGAGAGAAGAACTATTTACATATTTTCGATATGGACAAAAAATCTTCCCATTCATTGATCCTTTCTTAATAGTAAATTTAATAAAATTTTGGACTCCTTCAAAATAATCTTTACTAGATCTTGATTTGTTTATCCAACTTTTATCCATTATATGAGAACAATAACCAAATAATAATTTTTTTAAACAAAAATTATACTTGAAGTCAAGAAAAGAGGAAGAAACATCATCAGAATAGAGAGCACGAGGATAGAACAACCAATTAATTATAGCTCCTAGCTAGTCTCCTATTAGTCATCTCATAGGAAGCCGAGAAGGGCACTGAAGCATAAGATAGCATATAAATAATTCAATGTGACCCTTGAGCACTCTACTTTTTTGCAATGCACCAAGTTCGTGATGGTTGTGCTTTGACATTCAATTAAACTGATCATGCCAAAGCTAATAAGTTTATCTTTAGAAGGTAACAAAGTCGAATCATGGAATGGACAGGTTGAACACACTACAATACAATATATAGGAACATAACTAGCGACGTAAGCACATTTAAGCATGCCATAAGAAGATGATAAATCAAACAAAATAAAAAATAGAAATATTATAGAACAACCAAAAAAAAAGCTCTTGGAAATGAGTGAACAAGCCAAAAATGCCAAATCGTCATAGTTTTACAAATTGTCCTAACACAGTATGCATTGGCAATTACCAATGTTTACTACAATCTAGAACACCATCATCAAAAGTTACGGGACAACTTTTATGCATACATGGAGCCTTGAATCAACAATAGATGGTGTTGGGTATAAAATCCCCCCCCCGACCGAAGTTTATAAAGGATCGATCCTTCCAGGACTCTTCCGGCTCTCGACCTTGTGCGTGGTGCCTCTCCGAACCTCCTCGATCATCCGAATTTTTCCGATAATGAACTTCTGCATTCATCCATCGGGCCGCCTCGAAGGCCCTCTGGGACTCACTGTCTGCCAACCTTCTACAGCAACCAACCCCCTGAGTTTCTACCCCGAACTTTGTTCGGGCTTCGCAGCATCCGAGCTTCCCCGACAACGTAATTTCTAAGGTAACCAGATTCCACCTGAGTTTCTACGGTGGTCGACCGCCCCTGGATCCTAATCGAGCTCCAACGAGAGCCGAACTTCTACTATGAGCGGTCTACTCTGAGCTCCTACCGCAGGCTGGCTATCCCAGACGTCTACTGTAAGCAAATTTCATTCAAGCCTCTACTATAAATAAATTTCTTCCAAACTTTCATTACAGATAAACTTCAGCCGAGCTACTCCATAGCTAGTGGATTCTGGATGAACTACTACGACGAGACACCACTTCGAGCTTCCACGACAACTGTCCTCGTCCGAGCTCCTACAATGGACGGTCCCCTCTCGACCTCTCGCGAGAATAGGATTCCGTTCGAACTTCTCCAGTGGATGGATTCCGAATGAGCTTCTATAACGGACGAGCTCCAGCAGCTGGGTCCCTACGATAGCTGATCACCTTCGATGTCTGTCGAGCCTCCCCAACGCTATCCGAAGTCCATCGCCGACCGACCTCCTACCAGGCTCCCCATAAAATCAGACTTTTCCAAGGGACGATCTTCGGATGAGCCTCCACATCAGATAAATCCCAGACGGACTTCTCCGAACTCCACCAACAGAAAATTTCCATCCGAGCTCCTACGGCAGGCGACTCCCGCCTGAAACGTCAGCGACCTCGGAACATCCGAGCCTCTCCCAGAACGACGATGTGAAGAGCCATTCTGCTCCATCAGGCATCCCAGCCGAGCTTCAACCAACGGATCCGAACTCTCTGACAAGCCACGATAAGAGCCACCACCCTGCTCCACTCTCTGCAATAGATTCCACACAGCTCCACCACTCTCTGGCAAGTCACGACAACAGACACCACTCCACCCCCCGCAACAAACTCCACGTGGCCCTGAACGACCCCTGACACCACTACTCTCCATAACAAACTCCACGCGGCCCTGAACGGTCCATTACCAGACAGTTACAGATATCGCTATCGATCAGTTGCACCCTCTATCTATAAATAAGGACCCCCAGATATGTTCTTCTCTAAGCTCTAAACTCTATCTCGAAACTCTGCAAAAATTTTTGCTCGAGCACTCCATTTCTATTGAAGCAGAGTACTGACTTGAGCATCGGAGGATCTTATCGGAGCATCCCCAACTCTGATTTAGACTTTCTTTGTAGGTCCCGACGGCGGCCGCGGCCATCCAGCTCCAACTTCTCCGACTTCGACGGAATTCTGCACCAACAGATAGTTAGCTAGCTCACATGCACAACACCTAATACTAAGTGACTGAAAGAATTCTAAAAATTCAGAAACAATTGAACAAACTAGCCAAATGTAAGTAGAAAAATTTCGGACAAAAAAAAAAAAGATGTTGCAAAATGGATTGTTTACAAATAGTGCCTATAACTACATAAAGCCTTGGCTTTCCTACATTCCAACAATGTAAAAACTATCCATTCTTATATTAAACTAGTCAAGATCCCTCAAAAACAATCCTCTACAATGCAACTTTAACTCCAAAACTGCATCTAATCAATGTAACACTTTTGATATTGAATAGAAAAATGCAAGTCCTCATAGTCAAAGTGAGTGTTTATTGCAATAAAAGATGTGTGCCCCACTCATTTCAAAGACTATTGATGAATTTCTACCAATTAAATAAACCCTATGGAACTAAAAGCAGCATCTTTTAAGGAGTAAAGGAGACTCAGCCTTCCAGAATCCTCAGTCATCAAATTTTACAAACTCTATAACAACAATAGCACGTCAAACAAAAACTCTCCTTCTTAGCATAGCTAACAAAATACTAAGTTAATGGAAAAAAGAAGCATTCTCATTCACATGTATACAATCAAGGATCCCAATAAATAGATTACACAAAAAAAATAAAAGCTAGTAACACAAACAAATCGATCATTGGAGGAGTGTTTCAAGAACAACAAAAAAAAAAAAGAACAAGAATCAATAGAATAATCTTTAGAAGTTAACAAAGCCCAAAATCAAAATAATAGCAAGACCAGAGATGGAGAACCAAATCCAAAAAACATGAAAAAATTATTTAAAAAATCAGGAGAAGGGAGAATATTTTTTTGTTATCCTAGGGTAAAGGAAGCCAGAGTGGGATGGTGGTAGGGCTTCTCTTGATCAATCTTTCCTTGATCATGCTCAAAAGAAAAATATAAGCAACATAATCAAGCTTGAGAGATGGTGGCTCTCAGAATCAAATCTCTCAAAATTCTAGCAGCAGCGGAGGAGCAACTGATTGACGCTCGAGAGAGTTAGAGGCACAGCTTAGAGGCAAGATTGTCAGAGCAGAGGTGGAGTCAAAAGAAGAGGAGAAGTGGGAGTCCGGAGAGGATGAGGATGATGTGGAGAGGCAAGATCATCAAAGGAGGAGGGGGGGCCAGCTAAGGAGAGAAAGAGATCAACAGAGAGGAGGGGGAGGCAGAGAGGTCTAGGATTTTGATTTGGAGATAGAGGGGGGGACAAAGGTTGAATTTTGGTGATGCTTCATGGCTTCCATCAATGTTTTTAAGCTCCACAACCTTTCGATGCTTTAAAGCATCATAAAATATCAAAGCTTTTTAAAAACATCAATTGATGAATGCCTTATTTTAAATTTGCTGACACATCCTCATAGCATTGGCAAAATACAATCGCTATTTCCTAAATTCCTTGTAGTATATGGACTTATTTTCTTGAGCAAAAGTCAGAAGCCTTCTCCATCTTCCTCCAATTCAAAGCTTATGTCGAAAGATAGAGTGGTCATCAAATAAAGACTCTAAGAATAGATCAAGAAGGTAAATTCATCTCTACACCATTTACTAACTATTGTAAGAAGAAAAGCATCAAGAAATAACTCACAGTACATCATACACTAGAGCAAAATAAAGTAGTAGAATGTAAGAACCGAACAATAGTGGAGATAGCTCAAAGCATGCTGAAAGAAAAATAATTGCCAAATAAATTCTGGATGGAAACTATCAATACAGTTGTTTTTATCCTTAATCGATCTCCTACAAAGGCAGTACAAAATAAAAAAAATCTTATGAAGCTTGGTATGTGCAAAAGCTCGAGATAAAAAAATTTGAAAATTTTTAAATGCATTACTTATGCACTCGTTCCTTCTCAAAATGGAGAAAAGTTTGACAAGAAAAGAGAAAAATATATTTTCATAGGATATAGAGAAGAATTTAAGGCTTATCGCCTCCTTAACCTAAAGAAAAATGAACCTATTATTTTTCGAGATTTCTTTTTCTGGTGAGTTGGTAGCATGAAAGTGGGAAGAAAATTCTTATTATGATTCAAGAATACTTGAGCTAATGGAGCCAAGAAAAAGAAGATTTACAGCAATACACAAATCCAAGATCACCAGAACTTCAAGCCAAGTTCTCAGTAGCTCTGATTCACCCCCAAGGAAGGTGCACTTCTTAATTGATATTTATAAATCTTATTATATTACCTTCTTTGCATGTGAGCCACAGAATTTTCAAGAAGCAAGCAAGGATGATGTATGGCTTAAAGTAATGGATGTAGAGATAGCTTCTATTGGAAGAAACCATACATGGGAGCTTGTGGTCTTCTTAAAGGAAAAGATGTCTGTGAGAATCAGTCCAAATGACCTAGTTCAATGTGACGGATCAGCAAGGCTTGCCAACTTCACCATAAATTTTTAAAAAAATAAAAATAGAAGAGATCAAAATAGGGGAAACTGATCCCTTACCCAATCTCACACCATAGATAGGGATAAAGCCATGCAAGTGGTCGGATAGGAGTCATTCGTCGGTGGGAGAATAGTCGAAGGCCATTTGGATGGAATATATCGGTGAAGTCTGGCTTTATCCAAGGACCACCGAGCTTATCTCCTTTCCATCTTGTTCTTCATGAGCCCCTCCTTCCTCAGTTGATTTCCACCACCGAAGCCTCCCCCACCTCCCTCCTTCTTCCTCATCTCTGTAACGATCGTGATCTTGTTGAATGTCGCCACCCTCTTAAGATTGGTTTTTCCTCCTTAAACCATTGTTGCCCTATTTTTCACTATTTTTCATCATCACCTACTGAAATCTGCCAATTCAGCTGAGCCCCATCGTCAGCACCATCTTCGACAAGCCCTTCTCCCTTTACTTTACCTTTGGTGTTGGGTGCCACTGCCACGGTGGCAAGAAGCAGCATCCCCAATTTTTCTCTTTTCTTGGCCTCCTTATGCATGACCAAGCCACCATCATCACTGGCACTCCGATCGCACCACTACTGCCAGCCGCTCTAGCCACAACACAACCGACCCCCATCCCCTCCTTCTCCCCTCTGCCCTCCCCCTTAGTGAAATCCCTATCCGGCTTGGGAAGAAAGAAAGAATGAATGAAAGAAAAATAAAGCGAGAAACACTATAAGAAAATAGAGTTTTTGCGATAAATTTATTTGGAAGTACTTTTCATCATAAATAAGACTATTTACGATGAAAAATTATATTCATCATTAATAATAAAATATTTATGATGAATTTTTTTTCATCGTAAATAACTCCATATTTGCGATGAAAAAAAATCATCATAAAAATATATTATTTATGATAATTATTTTCATCATAAATAATAAAATATTTATTTTAATTTTAAATTTTTAAATATTAGTGATGAAAATAGTTTCATCATAAATAATATAAGTTTTTACGATAAAAATTTATTTTTTATCATAAATATACAGTATTTATGACCAAAAGTTTTCATCACTAATATTTAAAAAAAAATAAAAAATTTAAAAATTATAGATTATTTATGATAAAAAAATTTTATCATAAATAATGAAGTATTGTTGAAGAAAACTAATTATCCATCATAAATACCATCTTATTTATGATGAAACTTTTTCATCATTAATATTTGAAAAAATAAAAAAATTTAAAAAATTTAAAAATTATAGATTATTTATGATAAAAATATTACAATATAAATACTTGAGTATTGATAATGAAAATAAATTTTTCATCACAAATAGATCATATGTATGATCAAAAATTTTAATCACTAATATTAAAAAAAATTAAAAAATTTAAACATTCAAAAATTATAAATTATTTATGATAAAAAAATTACATCATAAATAATTGAGTATTGATGATGTAAAGTAGATTTCTATCATAAATACATAATAATTTATGATTAAAATTTTTTATCGCTAATCCATAAAAAAATTAAAAATTTAAAAAATTTAAAAATTATAGATTATTAGCGATAAAAATTTTCATCGTAAATCATTATGTATTTATGATGAAAATCTACTTTTCATCGTAAATACTCAATTATTTATGACGTAATATTTTCATCATTAATATTTAAAAAAATAAAAAAATTTAAAAATTTAAAAATTATAGTGTTACTCCATGAATTAATTTTGATGATTACAACACATTTGAGGGGGTTACTAATGATTTTGATTTGAAAAAAAATTTATCGTATTTCAAGGGCAAAATCATAATTTTATCAAGTTCTGATTCGAAAGCCTCAAGAGTAAGAACAGAAGATTATGATTTATTGAAGGTAATTTCATACTTTTTGAACGGATATATTGAGAGAAATTTGAATTTAAAAAATTAAATCGACCCTATGAGTTGACTCCTATCAAAAGGGGCTGAACGGCATGCTATTTTTGGCTGGCACACCCAAAGGGGTCGACTCTATGAGCCGACCTCTGTTGTTATGCAGGCCAAAGATATAGAATAGTGATTTTCTATTCTGTGCCACAGAGGTTGACTCATGGGGTCGACCCCTGTGCAGAGGTTGACCCCATGAGTCGACCCCTTGTGACGGAAACTTTCGTAACGACTAATTTTTAGCTCTTTTTTACAGTATTTAATGCTCTTTTAATGATCTCCAACGGCTCTATTTCAGTCCAGATTTCTTTCTATCATCTATTGAAGCTATAAAGGCACTAAAAGGAGGGAAAAAGAAGCAAGAAAAAGGGTTTCTCAAGCATTCATTTCAGCCCTAAGCAAAAAGACCTCTTCAAGCAAAAGAAGCTTTCAATTCAAGTTCACCAACCTCTCAAGAGCTCATTCAAGTCTTCAACCACCTTGAAAAAAATTGCAAAAGCTTCCTTCTTATTGTGTAAAGTGTATTTAAAGTTTTATTTGCTCATTAAAGGAGCTAAATTTATATTTTCGTGTGATTAACTCACATACTCTGTTTTGTCTTGATCTTTAGTTTTGGAAAGATTCTAAAACTTGGAAAGGTTGGTCCGAACCTTAAATCGGATTGTATTGGGTTGGTTTGTATCTGAGAAATAAGTGTTCTAGCTTGAGATAGCTAGAGTCGGAGGTACCGACGTTGTATTCTTGTTGAATATGGTTTAGTGGATTTGAATTTCCAAGTAGGAGCTTAGGGAGTGGATGTAGATGCAAGGTTGGCACCGAACCATAATAAATCTTGTTTGTTTATATTGTGCTTACTTGCTCTCTTTCTAAATTTTCTTATCTTCTTGTATTTTTGCATCTAATTTTTACACCTTGCTTAAATCTCTCTCTACATATATCCTGCTCATTGTTATTTAATCCTCATAATTTTAAATTAATTTTAAAATTTTAAAAACTCAATTCACCCCCTCTCCCTCTTGGGTTGCATAGCTGGACAACAAGTGGTATCAGAGCTCGGTGCTCTAGCCCTACTTTGATTTAACCATCAAAGAGCTAAAGATCTATGGTAACTCAAGTTGGTGCTTCACTAGTCGAAGGGCAGTCCACAAACCGACCTTTATTTTTCAATGGGTCAAACTACACCTATTGGAAAGCTCGGATAAAAATTTTTATTCAGGCACTTGACTATGATATGTGGAGTATCATAGTTAATGGACCACACACACCCACTAAGATAATTGATGGTGTAGAATCAACCAAATTCGAAAGAGAATAGGATGAGATTGACAAGAAAATGGTTCAACTCAATGCTAAAGCCATGAATATTTTATATTGTACTTTAGATGCTAATGAGTTTAATTGCATTTCAACATGCATGTTAGCTAAGGAAATATGGGATAGATTAGAAGTAACACATGAAGGCACTAATCAAGTTAAGAAATCAAAAATTAACATGCTTGTGCACAAATATGAACTCTTTAAAATAGAGCATGATAAATCAATAGCTGAAATGTTTACTCATTTTACGGATAGTATTAATGGACTAAAAAGTCTTGGTAAGTCTTACTCTAACAGCGATCTTGTGAGAAAGATTTTTATATCTTTACCAAGGATGTGGGAGGCCAAAGTGATCGCAATCCAAGAAGCCGAAGATCTGAATATTTTACCCTTGGAGGAGCTTCTAAGATCGCTAATGACATACGAGCTAAGCATGAAACAACATCAAGAAGAAGATGTCCAGAAGAAGAGGACAATCGCCCTCAAGTTCACTACTCAACTCGATGAGGAATTCGAAGAAACAGAAAATGAAGAGCAAGATGAAGAAATGGCCCTCATCACTAGAAAGTTTAAAAGATTTTTGAAGAAAAAAAAATAAGGGATGAGGAAGAGGCCACCTACCAAAGGGGAACATAGCAAGGAGAAGGATAAGGAGCAACCCTTTATTTGTCATGAATGTAACAAGCCGGAGCACTTCAGGTCCGAATGTCCACAACTTAAGAAGGGCCCCAAGAAGTACAAGAAAAAGGCTATGGTGGCTATATGGAGTGATAGTGATGAGTCAAGCTTCGAAGAAGAAAATTCACATGAGTAAGCCAACTTGTGCCTTATGGCACATAAAAATGAGGTAAATGCTGAAACTCCTGATGACTTTACTTTCAAAAAACTTCAAGAAGTATTTTATGATCTAGTTGATGATCTAAAGAAGTTAAAGGTAAAGAACAAAGAATTAAAATCAAAGAATCAATCTTTACTAAAAAAATAAAATTATTTCAAATGAAAAATTGATCTTGACATAAGAAAATCTAAACTTGAAAAATGAAATTGCTAAGTTAAAACCTATGGTAGAAAAGTTCATTCTTAGTTTAACTAAACTTCAAATGATACTTGATAATCAAAAGACCGTTTATGTTGAAGCCGGTCTTGGCTACAACCCTTTAAAGAAATCAAAATTTTTGAAAAATATCTATGCGAACTCATCAAGCAACAAGTTTTTAAATATTACTTGCTTTAAATGTGGTAAAGTAGGACACAAATCTTATACTTGTTTCTCTAACAAATCTGAAAATTCTAATATGAAGAAAATATAGGTTTCAAAAGGAATCACTGTGACTAACCAAAAAAGATCCAAGAAAGCTTGGGTACCTAAAGTGAAAACTTGATTTTTGCATGCAGGTGTGTCTTGCATCTCAAGAAATAAATCAAAATGCTATCTTGATAGTGAGTACTCAAGACACATGACCGGTGATGAATCCCAATTCATCACACTTAATGCAAAAGATGGAGGGATGGTCACCTTTGGAAACAATAACAAAGAAAAGATCATCGATATAGAAAACATTGGTATCACTCCCTCCAAGTATATTGAAAATATTTTATTAGTAGATAGTTTGAAATATAATCTATTAAGCATTAATCAATTCTGTGATAAAGGGTATAAAGTTATTTTTGAATCTTCATTATGCATGGTAACTAGTCCCAATGAAGAAGGCATTAAATTTGTTGGACATAGACATGGTAATGTTTTATGATAGATTTGAATGATCTTTCCAAGATAAACTTGCAATTCCTAGTAGCCTTGAATACCAAAATTAATGAGACTAGTTGGCTTTAGCACCACAGGCTTGCACATATTAGCATGCATTCACTTTCAAAATTTATTAAAAAAAAATTAGTTACCAATTTATCTAAATTGAATTTTGAAAAAGATAGAATTTATGATGTATGTCAACTAGGTAAACAAACAAGAGTATCATTCAAATCTAAAAATATTATTTCAATTTCTAGGCCATTAGAATTATTGGACATAGATTTATTTGGACCCACTAGAACTACTAGTTTGGGTGAAAAATGATATGGCTTTGTAATTATTGATGATTTCTCTCATTTTACATGAATTTTTTTTTTGGCACATAAGAATGAAACTTTTCATATGTTATCAAAATTTTATTGAAAAGTTACTAATGAAAAAAGTTTTTCAATTCAACATATTCGAAGTGATCATGGAATCGAATTTGAAAATCAAGATTTTGAAAAATTTTGTGATGAAAAGGGCATTGACTATAACTTTTTAGCACCTAGAACACCCCAACAAAATGGGGTAGTAGAAAGAAAAAATAGAATCCTTGAAGAAATGGCACGTACCATGCTATATGAAAGCAACATCCCAAGATACTTTTGGGTGGAAGCAATTAACATGACATGTTACATATTAAATCATGTTTTGATTAGACCAATTCTAAAGAAAATACCTTATGAGCTTTGGAAAGAAAAAAAATCAAATATTGCATATTTACATATTTTTGGTTGCCGATGTTTTGCTTTGAACAACGGTAAAGAAAGAGTAGGAAAATTTGATGCAAAATCTGATGAAGCTATTTTTCTTGGTTATTCTTCTTCTAGCAAAGCTTTTAAAGTTTTCAACAAAAGAACTTTAGTAGTAGAGGAGTCAATACATGTTATTTTTTATGAGACTAATGATCTTCCCTTAAGGAAGAATGAAGGTATTGATGATACAGATCCTCTTATAGAAGGGATGAAGGAGCTCACCCTAAAAGACTCAACAATTCAAAATGAAAAAGAACATGAAAACAAACAAGATAATGAAGTGAAGAACAACAAGAACAACCTCAAGGTACAAATGATCTACTCAAAGAATGGAGGTATGATCACAATCACCCCAAGAAACTAATCATTGGTGATCCTACACATAGAGTAAGAACTCGTTCTTCACTTAGAGATGCATACAATCATTTTGCATTTGTTTCTCATCTTGAACCTAAAATCATAGATGAAGCTGAAAAAGATTATAATTGGATAAATACAATGCAAGAAGAACTTAATCAATTTGAAAGAAATAATGCTTGGACTTTAGTATCAAGACCTAAAAATTATCCAGTAATTGGCACAAAATGGGTATATAGGAATAAATTGAATGAACATGAAAATGTAATTAGGAATAAAGCAAGATTGGTTGCAAAGGGTTATAATCAAGAAGAAAAAATTGATTTTGATGAGACCTTTGCACATGTTGCTAGATTAGAAGCAATTAGGCTTTTACTTGCATATGCATGCTTTATGAATTTTAAATTATTCTAAATGGATGTTAAAAGTACTTTTCTAAATGGTTATATTACTGAAGAAGTTTTTGTAGAATAATCCCTCAATTTTGAAAATCATGCTTTTTCTAATCATATTTTTAAATTAAACAAAGCTCTATATGGTCTAAAGCAAGCACCTAGGGCTTGGTATGAAAGGTTAAGTAAATTCTTGCTGAACAATGATTTTTCAAGAAAAAATATAGATACAACCTTTTTCATTAAAAGAAATCATGATGATATCTTAGTTATACAAATATATATTGATGACATTATTTTTGGATCTACTAATGAAGCTCTTTGTCAAGATTTTGCTAAGCTCATGCAGGGAGAGTTCGAGATGAGCATGATGGAAGAACTTACATTCTTTCTCGGACTCCAAATCAAACAAACAAAGGAAGAGATCTCCATCACCTAAAGCAAGTACATAAGAGAACTACTCAAAAGATTTAGAATGGAGAGCTCCAAAGAATTGGTACACCCATGAGCCCATCATGTAAGCTTGACAAGGATGAAGGAGGTAAAAATGTAGACTCAAAATTTTATAGAGGGATGATTGGTTCTTTATTGTATTTAACTGCTAGTAGATCAGATATTATATTTAGTATTTATTTATGTGCACGCTTTCAATCAAATCCAAAAGAATCACACTTAAATACAGTTAAAAGAATACTTAAATATTTAAAAGGTGCACAAACTCTAAGATTATGGTATTCTAAGGACTCATCAATTGATTTAATAGGATATTCAGATGTCGATTTTGCTGGACGTAAATTAGATAGAAAAAGTACTAGTGAAACTTATCAATTTCTTGAATTAACTTAATCTCTTGGTTTAGCAAGAAGCAAAATTCGGTAGCACTATCTACGGCCGAAGCCGAATATATTGCAGCCGGAAGTTGCTGTGCTCAAATCCTGTGGATTAAGCAACAACTTGAGAACTTTGGCATCAAACTCAATGAAACTCCCACAAGATTGATAACACTAGTACTATTAATCTAACTAAAAATTTAATTCAGCATTTTAGATCAAAATATATTGAAATTAGACATCATTTCATAAGAGAATATGTCCAAAATAAAGATATAATTCTTGATTATGTTTATATAGAAAAATAATTGGCTGATATCTTTACCAAGACCTAAAGTGAAGTCAGCTTTTATGAAATTAGGAGAGAATTAGGAATCTTTGATCATTCAGCTTGAGTATCTTTCTAATTCTAAGTTCAATTTGCCAAAAATTCATTGAACCAATTTAATTTTTGAGCTAATTTCATATCTCTCCTTTCTTAAAAGCTCAAAATTATCCTTCAAATAATCAATCTCTCAACAAGACACCCTTCTTTCAAGTTTTAAGCTTTTTCAAAATTTCTCCATCATTTTTTTTCTTACCATGAGTCGACCCTTAGGGTCGACCCTAGGGTAAACTTACAATTTTTTTATTAAAATCAATCAGACTCTGTTTTATTGAGATTTCACTGATTGCAAAGAGACAACCCCTTTGCCGTTCGTCTTTCCCATTCCACCAAACAAGATCACCTCCCTCTCCACTCTCATCTCAAAATCTCTCTTCTCACCAAATTTTCTCCTTTAAATCATCCCTTTAGGATTTAAATCTCTCTTCTCTTTCTTCTTCGTTTGGGTGGTTTGAGCTTACCCTAGCTTCAAACCCTCTTCTCCAAATCGATGGTCTGTCTTCCCAAAATCTTTGCTTTTCCTCTAAAAATCCTTCCACTCTACCACTCATCAACTCTCCTAAGCTATTTGCAAGTCTCTTCTGTCCAAAATGACTCCCAAATCAAAGCTACCATAGAGAAAAAAATCTGTTCGAGGGTTAGAGGAAGATTTGCGTAGAAAAAGAATGGCTGCCGAGCTCTCTTCTGCTCCAACTCCAGTTCCAGGTTCTGCTCCAGCTTCTTCACAGTCTCCACTCGTCCAAGCAAGGTACCTCTCTCCAATCGAAAAGTGGACCCGAAAAGATTTCAAGTTTTTTGAAAAAGAAGGGTTCTCTATTGAATCAAAGATTAAAAATCAAGGATGAGAGTTTTATTGTTTATTAAAGAAAAATACTTATGTTGTTTGGTCAGAGAACTTTACTTAAATTTGAGTTATTGCAATGGAATAGTAAAATCCTTGGTGAAAGGGGTTAACATGGTTCTTGATCTATTGCACTTGGGACAAATCTTATACTTGCCTTGTGAAGGCTATACTCATATGGAACTCCCAATCAAAGAAGAAGGATTAAGTGCTATTTTAGGGAGAATATTTACTGAAAACTTGAATAAATTAGAAGCAAAAATTCTTTCAGTTGAAATGAGACTTTTGCATCATATGGTTACTAAACTTTTTATCCCTAGGAGTGGCAGGCATGACCTCTTATCTGGTAGGGATATTTGCATCATGTACCATGTGATCACCCAGACCCCCTTGAACCTTTCTACTTTGATATTTGAGGCCATAAGGGAGACCCTGAACAGGTCTAAGGCTCACTTGCCTTATGGTATAGCACTCACCCTGATCTTTAGGAGGTTCGGAGTCTGTTTTAAGGGGAAGGCAGTCACCAAATTGTCACACTCTGATACCATCAACCGTCACACACTGCACCGCATGGATTCTCAAAGACTGATGGTGGTTGGTCAAAGGATGTTGAGGAGAGAGCAGAGGAGGAGGGACTGTCTTCACCTCCTCATGATCACAGAGCATCTCCTGATATTTAGTTCATATCTGATCACGAGGCTGGTCCCTCAGAGTCAGTGAGGAGGCATGCTTCAGTTCCACAGTCAGGGAGCGGGGTACATCATTCAGAGTTCAGACTTGTAGATGATCAGATTGAGTTGATGTCTCAGCGTGTTGCCTCCATTTTATCTCAGCAGTTTGCCACCTCAGTCTTTGCTCAGAGGTCGACATCTCAGACTGACTCAGACCAAACTTTAATCCCTCATATCTCCACTGTCTTTCATATGCTCACAGCTTAGTCCATACGACTTGAGGAGCTTGAGGGATGTGTTCTGAGACTGACGGAAAGAGTTCTAGATTTGCAGAGGTAGGTATTAGCCTTAGCCCATCTTCAGTCGCATGAGGACATCACAGAGGTCTCCAACCTGTCTGCAGAGGTGGCTAGACTTCGAGGAGTTTTAAAGGGTAGATTTGACTTCTTGAGGAGATAGTTTAGTGACTCCAGTGAGACTGTCTCTACTCAGATTGGTGCCTTGATGCAGTCCATGATGAGAGCTTTGGAACAATTGAATACCATCAGACTTTCTCTCCTAGCACAGTCCATAGCTTCCCAGGCTTCAGGATCTTCTCGCCCTTCTACTCGTGCCGGTACTTCTATCCGTGGCTGAGACAAACGTGGTTGAGGACGTGCCCGTGGCTTGATCTTGAGACTCCTCATCATATCTCTGACTCTTCAGATTCTGATCCTTCTAGCCATGATATCTATTAGATCTAGCATAGTTAGTCTTTTATGTCTAGGTTCTAGCTTATGGCCTTTGTAATTGTTGGCTGATTGACTCATGGATAATTATATTTTTATCCATGATTTTTGTATGGCCTATGTACTTTGACTTGACTCGTATGTATTGTGACACTTATGTCACATTTTGGATATATACATATATATGCTTTTAACTTCTATGAATATCTTTGGATTGATTTTTATGAATGGCATTAATTGAAATATCTTAATATGATATGAAAAATATCTCATATATGTGTTATGAAATATTATGAATGGCAATATCTTCTATATGAGCAAATTGAAATATCCTTTTGATTGCTATAGTGAGGGAGAGTCTCTTTCTTTTTTTCTTAAAAAGCGGAGTAATAATCTTAATTGATGTTGTCAAAAAGGGAGAGTAGATGAACAAAATCGAGCAATAAGCAAAATTGTCTAAAATCGAGCAATAAGCAAATTTGTCTAAAATTGAGCAATAAGCAAAATTGTTAAAGCAAATTTGTCAAAAAAAAAATAATCTTATAAGCTATCTTAACACTAATCTTCAAACTACTCATGATGTATTTTATTCAAATAATTGGCTACAATATTTAAGTGATGCATCTTATAAATTTGAAATTTTTGATTAATGCTTTATATATGTTATATTTTGCTTTTGCTCAAGTATTTTGTCATCATCAAAAAGGAAAAGATTGTTACTCCATGAATTGATTTTGATGATTACAACACATTTGAGGGGGTTACTAATGATTTTAGCTTGAAAAAAGATTTATTATATTTCAGGGGCAAAATCATAATTTTATCAAGTTCTGATTCGAAAGCCTCAAGAGCAAGAACAGAAGATTTGTGATCTATTGGAGGTAATTTCATACTTTTTGGATGGATATGTTGAGAGAAATTTGAGTTTAAAGAATTGGGTCGACCGTATGAGTCGACTCCTGTCAAAAGGGGCTGAACGGCATGCTATTATTGGTTGGCACATCCAGAGGGATCGACTCTATGAGTCGACCTATGTTGCTATGTAGGCCAAAGATATGGAACAGTGATTTTCTGTTCTGTGCCACAGAGGTCGACCCCATGAGTCGACCCCCTGTGATGAAAATTTTCGTAACGGCTAGTTTTTAGTTCTTTTTGACAGTATTTAATGCTCTTTTAATGATCTCCAATAACTCTATTTCAACTCAATTTTCTCTACCATCTATTGAAGCTATAAAGGCACTAAAAGGAGGGAAAAAGAAGCAAGAAAAAAAGTTTCTCGAGCATTCATTTCAGTCCTAAGCAAAAAGACCTCTTCAAACAAAAGAAACTTTTAATTCAAGTTCACCAACCTCTCAAGAGCTCATTCCAGTCTTCAACCACCTTGAGAAAAATCATAAAGCTTCCTTCTTATTGTGTAAAGTGTATTTAAAATTTTATTTGCTCATTAAAGGAGCTAAATTTATATTTTCGTATGATTAACTCACATACTCTATTTTGTCTTGATCTTTAGTTTTGGAAGGATTTCAAAACTTGGAACAGTTGGTCCGAACCTTGAATCAGAATGTATTGGATTGGTTTGTACCCAAAAAATAAGTGTTCTAACTTGAGATAGCTAAAATTGAACGTACCGACGTTGTATTCTTGTTGAATATGGTTTAGTGAATTTGAATTTCTAAGTAAGAGCTTGGAGAGTGGATGTAAGTGTAAAGTTGGCACCGAAGCACTATAAATCTTATTTGTTTGTGTTGTGCTTACTTGCTCTCTTTCTAACTTTCCTTATCTTCTTGTATTTTTGTATCTAATTTCTACACCTTGCTTAAATCACTCTCTACATATATCCTGCTCATTGTTATTTAATCTTCATAGTTCTAAATTAATTTTAAAATTTTAAAAATCTAATTCACCCCCCCTCTTGGATTGCATAGCTGGGCAATATATAGATTATTTATGATGAAAATATTATGTCATAAATAATTAAATATTTATGATAAAAATTAGTTTTTTTTAATTTTTCATCGCAAATACTCATCTATTTACAATAAAAATTTTCATCGCTAATATATTAAAAAAATAAAAAATTTTAAAAATTTAAAAATTATAGATTATTAGCAATAAAAAAATTTTCATCGTAAATAGTCAATTATTTGAGATAAAAATATTTTCATCATCAATATTTTTAAAAAAAATTAAAAAATATAAAAATTATTTATGATAATATTTTTTATTTTTAAGTTTCTTTGAATCTATCTCATTACTGAATTTTACATAAGTTGTTAGTTCTATGGACTAACCAAAGATCATAAAGTACAAAAACCTTGCATCTGTCCAAGAATATAGAAAAGAGATGATACTAGATCTTTATATGTTAAAACATGATCTACAAAAAGGTTATCCAAAGATTCTTGAATGTATACCAAACTAGTCCTCCTAAATTTTTTTAAATAAAAGCTCTTCTAAATTTTTTAGTAATTATATAAGTCATTTGCATGATGATGTAATTAAGTCATGCATAGTAGGTGTAATGTTCATCAAGTTTAAAATTTATAATATTGATTGATTATGTCCAAATAGCAAGATATCTTTTATGATAAATCATATTAATTATGGTGTCTCTATCTAAGTTACTCTAATAAAGAAAAAAATAGAGCATAATTAATATCATATAAAATAATAATATTTATCAAAATTTTTTATAATAAATTAGTATTTTTTAAAATATTTTGTTATCCATAAATTATTCTAAGTTTAATTAGAAGGCATGAAAAGTAATTTTGAGCATTTAGTTATCTCAAAGGATCAAAGTCAGTTTCAAACCTGAGGATCTAAATTCAAAAATACTTATAATGACTGAGACTGATAAGAACTGAAATGAGTTCTACTCAAGTAATCAAATACTCTTAATTCAAACTACAGTTGATGCTACTAAAACATACTTTTCATAGTATTAAATGAGTATCAACTAAAGCATACTTTTCATAGTATTAAATGAAACAAGCTTCAGTAACAAAAAAATGAAATTAATAGAATATAACTGTATAGGATGGATATGTGTTGCATAACTCAGTAAAAAAAGCTTAAAATTTAGATTTAATATAAAAATAAATATATAAAAATAAATTAATATCTTTTTTAGTTTATTCTTGCTTGAGGAAGAGAGAAAATTGTACTCCATGAAATCACATATCTTTTTCAAATTACAAAAATAATACCCTCTGTGCATATATCCAACTATAATAAATATTATTTATCATTACCATTTATTTTAAAAAATTTTAAGAATAGAGATAGGAGGAAACTTAATTGAGATCCAATATATTTATTAACTAATTTTGAGCCCCTGCATTATGTGTGGGTTCTAGATCATTAATGGATTATTTTTTAAAAAATATACATATACAGTAAAATAATGTCCATCCAAATTTTTTTCATGAAAAATAATTAGCGATGAAAATAATTTTTCATTGCTAATAAGATAATTAATGATGAAATATTTTATTTTCATCATAATTTTTTTGAAAAATTGGGATAATTTTTTTCATCAAGAATTATTAGCGACGAAAATCTTTTTCCATCGCTAATAACCTAATTAATGACGCAATATTTTTCATTGTAAATAATTTTTTTTGATGGAAAAACTTTTTTAGTGAAAAAATGGAGAATCTTTTTTGGCAGAAATTATTAGCGACGAAAATTATTTTCTATCGTTAATAAAGTTATTAACGATAAAATATTTTTTCATCGTAAATAATTTTTTTGATGAAAAATTATTTTTACTGAAATTTTTTTTTCTAAATTATTAGCGATAAAAATTTAGTTTTCATCACTAATAATGTTATTAGTGATGAAAATTTTCGTCGCTAATAGTTCACGTCACATCACGTCTCTTCATGCGTAATGCTTCTTCTCCCCCCCGTTTCACGTGAAATCTCTTTTTTCCCTCCTTCCCCTCTCTGCTCTCCCCCCTCTCCCCTTCGTCGCTTCCCACCACCGTCCGTGTCCACCCTCGCTTCCCGCCGCCCGTCGCCATCGTCGTCGCTTCCCGCCATCGTCGCTTCCCCTCCATCGCCGTCGCTTCCCACCGTCCGCATCCGCAGGAGATAACGATTTCAGGACTTTTTCTTTTTTTTTGTGTTGATCGGGCCACCCGGGGGCCAGAGAGTGGTCAGTCGGTGGCGGTGGAGATGGGGCTAGCAACGACTGAGCCCGAGGTGGCAGGGATGGGGTCTAGGGCCAGAGATGGGGGCCGAGGAGGGTTTGGGATGGGATGTGGCTGGTGGGGGATAGGCCAGGGAAGGGGTGGCCGGCGGCCCTGTCTCCGTGCGAGGAGGGTGTCGGTCGACGGAGACGGGGAGGGGGCGGCCGGCAGTTGGGGGAGACGGGGCCGGGGAGGTGGCGGTGGTGGGGAGGGGGCGGTGAGGAGAGAGAAAGGAAGGGGAAAAAGAAAAAAAGAAAAAAAAGAAAAAAGAAAAAAAGAAAAAAGGAAAGACGGGGCCAGGAAGGGGGCGGCCGACGGAGATGGAGACGGGGCCAGGGAGGGTGTCGGCCGGCGGAGATGGGGCCAGGGAGGGGGCGACCGGCGGTCGGGGGAGATCGGGCCAGGGGGGACCTACCGGCGGTCGAAGGAGATGGGGTCGGGGACAGGGCCGCTGGCGGTCGGGGGAGATGGGGTCGGGGAGGGTGTTGGCCGACAGAGACGGGGCCAGGGAGGGGGCGGCCGAGGGAGATGGGGCCGAGGATGGTGTCGACCGGTGGAGATGGGGCCGAGGAGGGGGCGGTCGGGGAAGATGGGGCTGGGGAGGGTGTCGGTTGGCAGAGACGGGGCCGAGGAGAGGGCAGCTGGCGGTCGGGGAGGGGTGGTCGGCGGCGACAGAGATGGGGTCGGGGAGGAGGCGGCCGACGGTCGAAGGAGACGAGGCCGGGGAGGGGGCCTGCCGGCAGTCGAAGGAGATAGGGCCGAGGAGGGGGCCTACTGGCGGAGATGGGGACGGGGAGGGGGTCACTGAGGGAGATGGGGCCGGGGAGGGTGTCGGTCGATGGAGACGGGGTCGGAGAAGGGGCAGCAGGCAGTTAGGGGAGATGGGGTCGGGGAGGGTGTTGACCGACGGAGATTGGGTCGGGGAGGGGGCGGCCGACGGTCAGTGGAGATGAGGTCGAGGAGGGTGGCAGCCGACGGAGACGGGGCTGAGGAGGGGGCGACAGGCGACCGGGGGATATGGGGCCTGGGAGGGTGTCAGCCAGTGGAGACGGGGCCGGGGAGGGGGCGACCGACGGTTGATGGAGACAAGGTCAGGGAGAAATTTATTTGATTAATAAAATTAATTAATTAATTAATTAATTATATTTATTGCATAAATTTTTTAGTGTTACTGCTGAAATTATTTAATTATTTGATTAATTATTTTTTGTTCCACTAACACAATGCGCATTGCTGTTACTTATTACAATTTAATTATTTTATGTACTATTTTATATATTTTATTTATTATAATTAAATATAAAAAATATTTTTATTTTAAAAAAAATTATTGAAATTTTTGATGAAAAAATTTCAATATAGAGTTACTCTTTTTTGATAAATTAGAAATTCATCTTCGAATATATGTTCAGAGATGGTAGTTAAATTGTATTGAGCCATAGATTTTCGTTCCAAAGTCGATCTTCATCAAAATCGACTCTTGGATGTTCTGTATTTAGACTTTTTAAAAAAGTAATAATCTTATTATTATTATTAGTTGATATTTTATTTTATTATATGATATTCGGTAGTTATCTGTCCACTGTGCTCTGGATATATGATGGATAGGATGCGTAGGCACCATATTCACATCGTATACTTGGAGAACCATGGAGAGATACTATCAAAATTTTCATAATAATGAGATAAAATATCCACTAATAACAATAATAAAATTATTACTTTTCTATAAGAGATAGAGCCACACCTGTTAGTAATGATTTGAAATGGATAGGATCATGTATTTTTACTTCATTAAATTGGGAGAAGGATATTTTCTGTGTTACTATTCAGTCTATGTTTTTTAATATATCTTGTTTTGTATAAAATGATCCTTGTCTGGATCTGGATCGAAATTTTGGCCAGAATTCAGATCGCGATTCAATCAAAAATTTGGATTGAGATCCAGTTCGGATGAATACCACTGACTTTTTTTTTGTTGTTAATAATTTTCTGTTTGTTGTTAGATAGATATCAACAAAAGTTGGATGAATACTAGAGATATTTTTTTACCTAAATATCAAAAAAAAGTTTGAGATTTTATGGAGTTTGCACAGCTAAGGCTGACAGTGCTAGTCGGATAAAGTGTCCATGCAAGAGATATATCAATATGGTATATCATCACATAATACTTGTTGAGGAGTATCTGCTACATTATGGTATGGATAAGAAGTATACTTGTTGGATATGGTATGGGGAGGGTGATCCGAATGAAGTGGTGTGCGATGATGACAATACTGAAGATAAGAGTGATGCTGCTGGACCTGTCAAATATAGTGGTATAGGAGAATTATTAGATGATTTACATCATGATGCTTGTTCAAATGTATGCATGAGTACTACTGCATCTAAAAGCAATTCTGATCATGAACATAATATCTGGCTTGAGGTAGAAGGGACTTCTGAACAGTTTGCAAAGCTTGTAAGGGATGCACGAGAGCCACTCTATCCAAATTGTACAAAGTTTTCAAGTTAGAGTTTTTGATAAAATTGCTTCATATTAAAATCATGAACCGATAGAGTCAGAAGTTATTTGATCAAATTTTGACATTGATTAAAGCAGCTCTTCTCGATGGAGAGAGACTTTCGAAATCATATTCTAAAGCAAAAATATACATACGAAAATTGAAACTTGGCTATATTCCTATGCATGCCTGCAAAAATGACTGTATATTATTTTATATGAATAACAAATAAACAACTAAATGTCCGAAATACGATGAGCCTTGATACAAAATCGATAATAGAAAAGCAAAAAAGATACCTCAAAAGATTTTGAGATATTTTTTATTGATTACAAGACTTCAAAGGTTGTATATGTCTACAAAGACAGTTAAAAAAATGAGATGGCATTATGAGCAGCGAGTTCTGGAGTAGAACATATTTAGCCACCTGATCGACTCTTTAGTGTGAAAAGACTTTGATGCAAAACATCTGAACTTTGTGAGTGACCCGCGCAATATCCGACTTGGTCTAGCGACAGATGGATTGAATCTCTTTGGCAATCTGAGTACTTCTTACAGCATATGGCATATGATGCTAGTTGTAAATAATGTGTCACTTTGAAAGTGCATGAAAGAACCATTTATTTTTATATCACTATTGATTCCAGATCTGAAAGCATCAGGTAATAAAATTGATGTATATCTACGATCTTTAATCGATGATCTGAAAGAACTATGGGAAAACGGAGCACAGACATATGATTTTGTGAGTCGAAGTAAGTTTAAGTTGCATGCTTCGATTCTATGGACCATAAATAATTTTTCTGCATATGAAAACTTATCTGGATGGAGCACCAAAGGATATCTGACATGTCCAATATGCAATAGGGATGCATCCTCCTTATATTTAAAGCACAGATGGAAAATATGCTTCATGGGTCATCGACAATTTCTCCTTGGTAATCATTCTTGGAGGACCCATTATAACCAATATTTTGATGGTAAGTCCGACCTGCGTCCGCCACCTAAGGAGTTAAGTGGAGCAAAAATTTTAGAACAACTTGAAGTCATTGAAAATGTCCAATTTAAAAAAACATCGGGTACTCGCAAGTGGAAGCGTATTGTAGCTGAGCTGAATTGGACAAAGCGAAGCATCTTTTTTGAACTACTGTATTGGAAGCAGCTACTACTTCATCATAATCTGGATGTAATGTACATTGAGAAGAATATTTATGATTATATCATCGGTACTGTATTGAACATCCCAAAAGAAATAAAAGATGGTACAAAAGCTCATCTTGATTATAAAAAATGAAAATTCGGTCGGAGTTGCATTTAGTTCGTCGAGGTGAGAGATTTTTTATGCCACCTACATATTATTCACTATTTGGTGAGGAAAAAAAATTTTGTAGATGGTTCAAAATTGTAAAGTTTCATGATGCATACGCTTCAAACGTATCGCGGTGTGTTGGAAACAATGACAGTAATATCTCTAGCATAAAAATTATGACTCCCATGTGACGATGTAATATTTGCTTCCTGTGATCATGCGTGGCTATTTGGATGGTAATGTTCAAACTATATTGATTGAGCTGAGAGTATTCTTCTGAGAACTGTGTTGTCAAAAATTAAATATTAACTTACTTGAGAGATCTAAGAAAGATATCATACTCATTCTTTATAAGTTAGAAAAAAATTTTTCACCATCATTTTTTGATGCTATGGTGCATCTAACTGTTCATCTTTCAAAGAAAGCTCTTTTGGTCGGACCAGTACATTATCAATGGATGTATCCTATTGAAAGATAAAAAAATTATACGTACTTTATCATATCAATTATAATATATAAATATATTTTTAAAATTTAAATTTATTTTTATTTTTAAATTTTTGTGTATCCTAAAAAAATATGTACGCAATAAAGCAAAGCCTGAAGGGTCTATAGCGGAAGCATATATAGCTATGGAGTGTATCATATTCTCCTCGATGTATCTTGACGATATCGAAACAAGATTCAATCATACAGATCGTAATGCTGATCGTGAATGGGGTGATAATGAACCAATGTTATCTATATTTAAACAAATGGTTCAACCTCTTGGTGCAAGGAGATATGAATTTATGGACGTGAACGAGCTATCCAAGGCACACTTTTATGTTCTAAATAATTATGAAGAAATTGAAGATTTTATTGAGTAAGTACCATCTTAACATACTATTTAATATTCTAAGTAATTTTTTTATGTCGATGTAAAATTAAAAATCATAACTTATTGCAGTGAGCACAAGAGTATACTATGTAAAGAGAATAATACGGATGCTGATATCGATATAGGAGAGAATTTATAAAATAGTTTGGTGATCTTGTAAGTTGCATTAGTAATATATTATTTATTTAATTATAAATAATATTATTTGAATCAACATAATTTTTTTATATTATAGTGTAGATGAAACATATGTATTTTAATAAAGAAATGGGTGCGACCGATGAGTTGTATGATTTAGCATGTGGTCCAGATCGAAGGGTTGATCACTATGCATCCTGTATCATTGAAGGAATAAGATTTCACATAAAGGAGCTTGAGATGCAATGATAGATCCAGAATAGTGGGATTGCTATAATAGAATATGAAGGAGAAGAAGAGATTGAATATTATGGTGTACTGGTCGATATCATAGAACTGAAGTATGGGTCCAGTAATTCTGTATTCTTATTTTAATGTGAATTGTGAGATATTAGTAATAAAAAGATCGATATTCATATTGATCCATACTTTATCAGTGTAAATTTTGCATGAACATGATGCCAAAATGAGCCATATATATTAGCAACTCAAGCGAAACAAGTAATATATTTGAAGGATCTAAAGTATCGAGATAATTGGCATGTTGTACAAAAAATAATACCTAGAGGCGTATATAACATACCAACCGATTAGAGATGGATGAAAATTTGGATTTACATGAAGAAGAAGTTTTTCAACAAAAAGAACAAACATTAGCCAAGCTTTCTGTTAATGAAGAACTTGTAACGGCACCTTTGAATAGGGCTGATCTGCTGTCCAACGAAGTTGAAGCTGATTTTGTATTTAATCTTGATGAGTCGGAGGGCGACGATCAATTCATAAATGATGATGAGATAGAAAATGACACATATATCGATTATTATGATTCAGAGGAGGATCTATACATCGAGGAAGATACGAATATTGATGAGTAAAACTATATTCTTCATTCAATTTTCTCTTGCAATAATGGTATGTGATATAATTATATTTATTAAAATATAATTTATTTATTATTATTATTATTCAATATTATATTTATTTATATATCAAAAATTATAGATATGACACCTGGAGACAAACGACGACGTTCACGTTCACAGTCTACCATGGAGGTTAAGGTACCTCCATCGATCTCCATTGCCGCACCAGCTCCATTGCCAAAGGATCCTGCATTGGCAGGTCCCAGTGAGGTGGGTCCCAATGAGATGGATCCAAGTGGTATTATTATATTTTTTATAAAATAAAATTTAATTCTTTTATTTGAATAGCTATCATACTAATGATTTATTTATTGTTATTTCAAGTCAGTCTTCATCAGTAGTGAGGTGAAGGTGAGGTCCATCGAAGAACCTCGCTCTAGAGCATTGGAGATGCAAATATCTGAAACAGCATCTCTGTATCGAGATACCATCTGACTACACCAAGCCCATTAGGGGATGGTGCGAGCCGTGACAGACTGAGCTAGGCATCATATGCCGCAGTTATGCCCACGTGACGCTTTTCGATTGGCATCACGTTCTACCAGCTCAGAGAGAGATTTTTTACACCCACTTATAGGTAAAATAAATTATATTATGAAAATTTAATTTACATAGTATTCTTCTAATATTTATTATTGGCAAGGTATATTCGACATCATTGATTTTGAGGAGGATCGCATGCGGCGAGCTGTAGACATTCATTTATCATTATGTTTCAAGAATTATCGCCATCACATGCATCAGCATTGGTACCATATGGTGCAGGATCATGGGGAGGAGGCAGCATGGCAGCAGCCCTGTGACAGTATTACTATGGATGATTGGACTGTCATATACCGGCATTACGAGGATCCGGCATATCAAGTTACACATCCAAACTTTTTTTTTAGAGTTTAATGATTGAATCATTTATTCTTAAATTAAATTTATTATCTACTAATTTGACTGGTAACTGTGCAGAGAAGATGTGCCCAGAACGTCGCGAATCAGGTGAGACAGACCGTACCGTATTATGGGGGTTCGAGGTCATTCGCTCGTCACATGGAGTAGATGGTAGGTAATTTTTAATTTTTAATTAGTATATACTTTTCTAGTTATTTAATTTTTTTTAATTAATTATTTTTAAATTACAGAGAGATGCTGAGAGTGGCGAGCTTCCTGGTAGAATCGATATCTACCAGCAGACCCACCAGCGATGGTCAGGAGAGAGGATGATGGGGAGCCAAGAGCTCTTTGTAAGTTTTTTTAATTATTTTTTCATTCACAGTCTGATTTTTATTATAAAATTAAAATAGCTATAACTTTAATTTTTAGGATTTTATGACAGATATGAGATCCCAGCCTACCCCTGAGGGATCGATCGCACCCACAAATGATGAGATCTGTGATCAGATGCTTGGTACGAGATCCTGTTATGTTAGAAATCTAGGGTATGGGATCACTGCTCCCTCATCTTCATGCTCATCTAGGGCTGACATCCATTCTGCCTACGAGGCTCGACTGACAAAGGTGCAGAGGTAGACTGTCAAAAATTGATAGCGGGCTGAGTAGTGAGCTCAGGAGTTGGTTGCACACATCGATGAGTATCAGCAGCTCAGATCCAGATGATGGAGTAGATGGCATAGATGGAGCAGACGATACAGCTGATGAGGCAGCAGCAGGCTGGTCCGAGCTCTTTCGAGCACTTTCCTTCCCCAGCTCGTTCTCCAAATGCCGATACTTGACGGCTCCTTCATGTAATTTTTTATTTTTATTTTAAATTTTTTATAACTTTAATTTAATATAATAAAATAATAAAATTTATTTATGAGTTTATTATGTAAATTTTTTATTTTTATTTTTTATTTTTAATTTATAAAAATATTATAAATATAAATTAAAAATATATATTTATAAATTATTTATAAAAAATATGTTTAAATTATTAGTGATAAAATTATTTTTGATGAAATATTGGTTGCCAAAAATATTTTAGGATGATAATTTAATTTTTTAATAAACATGAAATTATTAAAATTTTATATAAAATTAATAACGATGAAAATTTATTCATCATAAATACTTATTAGTGATGAAAATTTTTATCAAAAATTATTGTATTTATGATGTAAGTTTTATGTCACTAATATTATTTAAATTTGATTTTCAAAAAATTTATTATTAAATTAATAATGATGAAAAATTTTTGTTGCAAAAAATATTATTTGCGATGTAAATTTTTTATCGCTAAAAGTTTTTAAAATTTTTATTTTAGAAAAATTTTAACTAAATTAATAGTAATAAAAATATTTTTATCATTATTAACTTTTTATTTATTAGTGATGTTATAATTCATCGTAAATAATTTTTTTATGATTAAAATTTTTCATCAAAATATTTTAACGATGAAAATTATTCATCGTAAATAAATGTTATAAGCGATGAAATATTTTTTCATCATAAAATATTATCAACGATGTGATTATTTATGATAAAATATTAGCAATGAAAATTTTATCGCTAATAAGTATTAGACACGAAAATAGATTATTATTGATAAAAAAAATTTATTGCTAATAACCTAATTTGTTGTAGTGAAAAAATGAATGAATGAAAAAAAATAAAGAAAGAAAGAGAAGAAGAGAGAGAGGAAGACTGAAAAGGAAGAGAGAGAGAAATAGAGATGAAGAAAGAGAGAGGAAGAGAGAGAAAGAAAGAGAAAGAGAGAACTTGACTAAGATCCAATTTGATTAGATCTAAATTGATCGCTCGATGATCAACTTAGATCGCCTAGAGCGAGACCCTTGATTTGGACCTAAATCAAATAGATCCAATCCAAAATCCTACTGATCTAGATCAGGCATCTCTCCTTCCCATGTTGGTTGAGTCAGATCAAATAAATCAGATATTGATTGATCAGATCAAGCCTAATTAGTCTAATTTTTCTTTAGTTAATGGAATAGATCTGATCCACATTGAAAGAAGCATGGATTTGAGAATCAGGCCATGTGTCGAAGATCGTGAACTTTGAATTCGACTGACAGTAGATTTTTTTTATCTCTAGATTTTTACTACATCTTCATGTGTTTAAAAATTAAATTTTGTACATAAAAAATATTAAAATATTTAAAATTTATAAAAGGTTAAAAGTATACATTTATGCATGAAAAGTAATTCAAAATGTTGGATCAAGCATGGTATCATCTTAGCATGATTTTAAAATTTAAAATAAAATAATTTTTTTATTTTAATATTGCATAATCTTTGGATACAAGATTATATATATTTATTCTTGCATGAATTTTGAATCAAATTATTCTCTTATTTTTGAAAATAAGATGTGGAAAATTTGATTTGATATTATTGTGAAAACAAGAAGGTTTTTTGGTTATGAAAAAATTATGAGAAAAATTTTCTAATTAGACTATGATCTAGATCTAACCAATGGGACCGATCGTTGGCCACATGTCAAAAATTAGTTTCTCCTGGATCTTGTCAGTCGGAACTGATCACTGATAGAGTTAGTCTATCTAGGCCTAGCTAGTTGGGGCTGATCGCTGAGACATGCTGATATATCACATGTTTGTTTTTAGGACTAATCTCTTTATCTTGTCATGAGATTAATTATGACCATGTGAATCAGAACTAGTTCTCTTCTGGACCTAAGCGGTGGAGCTGATTACTAGTACATACTAATGGATCACATGTTTTATGTTCAAAGATGTCACTTCTAGGTTCTATCATGGGATTCATCAGAACCATAGTTACCAAAGACTGGAGAGAATTTTAAATCTTATTATTATGCATGACATCTTTTGAAAATCAAATTTATGTTCACTTATGCATCTATTATTTTTAATTACTATTGTTTGAAAAAAATTTAATTATGCTTGATCGCTCAAAGATATTAGTAACTCTAAGCCCATAAAGCTCACTCCCTCTTTTCTATCTTTCTATTTCAGATCCAGAAGATTCTTTGAGACTTGGGAGCGAACAGTGAGGAGCATAGGATCTTAATGCACATTTTGCTTAATTTATTTTTTAATAAATATTTATATTGATTATGATGAGATATTGATGAATTATATTTTACTTAAATCGATAAAATTAAAAGTTCACTTTTACTACTACTATTTGAGTATGATTTGATGTAATATTTTTGAATGTAAAGGCAGGCCTTGCATGTCTTTAGAGATTAAACCCTAGGGACATGTAGCCATTTATCATGCACTCGGCTCAAACCTCGAGTCCGGATATGATAGATTAAGTAGTATTGAGCTTAGGTTAAAGATCATAAAAAATTAGATTAGCAAGAGTGGAGTAGAATTAAGATTTTAATTGAATATTTGGAAATAATTATCGATACTAGAAATTCAATGAATTGTTTCATAATATTTGATTTTATTTTGTAGATATAAATTGAGTTTCTTAGAACATTGGTTTGGATAAGTATGAAGATTTATATTGTTAAAATTCTGGTTAAATGCACCAAGCTTAGTTTTAGGAAGAATGTTATCATGACTAAACAATTGATATATAGAGATATATTTTAAGTAATATAGATAGATTATATTATGTTGTGTTAGCATTAGATTTATTTTGGATATCTAATTTGGATATGATTATAGAATGTGATAGCAATCTTGAATTCATTGGAAGTTATTTTGAATTAGAAGACTATAGTTCTTTTATTGATAAAGAAAATAGAAAGAAGGTAATCAAATGATTACTCAAAGATATTGCGAGTAAGGAAGACTTTTATGATCATGGCAAGATTTGGCTAGATAATGGAAGAGCATCTAATTAATAATTATTAGGAATAATTCTTTTATCTGATGTTTAGAGTATCTTCTAAAGTTGATTCATCTCATTACGATGCTCTAGCAATTTACAAGATCATGATAGATAAGTTAGAAGTTAGTTTCTTAAAAGAGAGAGATTGATTTTGAATTATCTAATTAAATTGTCAAGATAATCCATAGTTAGCTTGACTCAAATCAAATTTAGAAATTAATATCTTGATTATACAATGATACAAACATGACAATTATCTTAAGAAATAATTATAATCAGATATACCTAGATAACAAAATCTTTACTTGAATTTTATAAAATTTTAATCTGAGATAATTAAGAAATTTTGGAGAATATTAATCAGAGTTGCATAGTGAAAGTGTAGTGGTTGAGTCATTTAAAGTTGATCAAAAATATTGATTATGATTTGAAATATATTATGATAGAAGATATGATTCTCCAATAAAAAAGACTTTTATTCATAAAAAAAATGTAAGTACTGTGGATTTTTAGACTAGTCATGATGTGACTATATTGATTGTACAAAGTTTTGACATCTAATACCTAAGATTAGTTGATTGTTAATTAAATTTGATCTATTTATCAAGTATTTGAATAAATCTAGTGCAATTTGTTCCATCCTTATGATCTCAACTTTCACATAGGAATTATGATACTGATACTTCATCTTCTCATATTTAATTTTTATGATTCAATTTTGAGATCATTTCTATAATCATTATGGATCATTATTACCTAAAGCCATTACTACATAATCATGATCACCTTCACAATCATCTGATTATTTCAAGATTGATCATTTTCTTTTATAGGATCAAAACTTTATCATAGTACTTATATCGAATTGATAAGTATATTAATTTGGACATAGAAGTATTAAATTGCTTATTAATCCATATTATGTAGAATTTGATACTTCTTATCCTCTTGTAGAAAATTGAGAGATTGAACTAATCAAGACTCAAATTGGTCCAAACCCAATGCAAAATTTAAGAACTAATGGGTTAAGAGCAACCATTTGAAGGACTGATCAAATAAGAAAATAATCCAATGGCTAAGAGGCAATGCTTCACTCGACGGTCAAGATTTATGATGCCAACTCATGAAAATCCTAGAGATATCAAGATCCAAGGGATAGGAAGTAAGCTCCTCTTGATCAAGGGCCAAGAAAGGAGGTGCCACATCAAGAGAACATCACGCTTTCTTTTTTATTCTCATGCATATCCAATGCCATATCCCAATTCCACACCCCTTTTTCTCCCTCCTTTTTTTTTTTTTTGCACCTCTTAAGAATCCCACATGCCCCAACTTGCACTCCCCCCTTTCTCTCTTAAGAATTCATTCACGCATCCTTCTTGCTTCACATTAAAAACCTAACAACTTCTCCCATCTCTCTTTTCCAACACCCCAACAAACTTGCACCAACTCATAATTTCAATGCTCTAACTCCCTCCTTATTTTTAGGAGATACCATCTTTCTTTCCATATCCAACTAATCCAATGCCCTCCCCCCTTTTTAGCATGCACCACATCATGAAACCGCATGCGCTCTCTCTTATTTTTTTTAGCATGCCACCTAAGAAACCTTCACGCAACAAACCACTCCTCTCTCATTTTCAATGCCCCAAATGAAGGAAAAAACTCCAATCAAGATCGGATTGCTAGGGTGCATAAATTTTCATAACCTTTATGATTACCTGATATGCAGTGGAGATGGAATCAAGATTCTTTGAGTTTCTTGAACTACATATCTCATGAGATCTGAAAATACAAATCCTCTACTTCGTGCGCAAGACAAGCCCCATAAGAAAAAAGGATGATCCTAGATGCATCGCTCGTTCAGAAGGACAGCAATGGGAGGGAGGAGATATGATCTCGGATGTGACTCTTCATGCCAAGATGGTGGACGCCAAGAAGAAGAGCACCCCAGAAAACTCCACACCAAGAGGAACTTGCATGCTAAAAACCAGATCTGATTTTTATTTTATCGCACAAACTATTCTGATCTCTTATTGATTAGCGCCCTCCCCTTTAAATAGATGTGATGCCCCTTTATCTAATCAAATCCCCATGGAATAAGACTTTAATTCAAATCAAATTTGAATCAGGTCTCATCCTTATCCAAGAGGAAATGCCAAGGGAGATTGGATGCGAATGTGTGCATCCTCCTTTTTCACGCACGGATAAAAAGATGGGGTGCTAATTTTCATCACTCCCTTTCTTCTCTTGGTCGGTTATTCATGAGATAGAGTTCCAAGATTTTGAGACTTTTTGATTCTAATCTAATTTGATTCAAACTTGACTCAATTCGAATCTGATTTGAACCAAATTTGAAGAGGTTGTTAATCCCAATCTAATTAGGATTCAGATCTAAGTCTAACTTGGATTATCAACCCAATCAAGCTCAATTAAATTATATCTAATCTAAAATAATTAAAACTCAAATTTAGTCTCTCAAAAATTTTTTGGATCACTGATCAGATCAAATTTATCCCCAAAATTAAACCTATACCTCACGTCCAGTGCTAGCTAGACATAGTCAACTATTTAATCCCGTATAACCTCTAACTTAATTTTTAATTAAACTAATCTATTTATTCAATCAAGTCACATACTTTCAAATTGAACATATAAATGTTAGGTCAATTAATTCTTTCCTACGTTGCTTGACTTTGTGCATGACTCCATAGGTTCGAATATTAAGCCGGTAGTATAGAAACTATTTTCTGTACTAATCGAAGTTACCATCTAGCAATAGTTTCTGACGTCTAAATAGATCGAATATTTATAAAGTAACATTCAAAAATCTAGACATATGGTTACCACATAAATCATTTCTTTGACTCTGAATGCTCAGAACGACCTAAGGTTTAATTGTCAACCCTGAATGTGTCATCCATATTGTATTTCAATCTTTCAAATTCATCACATAGATTATCCTGATCAAGATTTTAAGAAATTAAAATACAATGATGCATTAACTCCTATATTCTGGAAGAGTCAATCCTATCTTGACTCACACACAAACTTCACAAGTACTGGATTGTACTCAGTAGCCTTCTATCACTACATTAGAAATATAAATAGTCCGGCACTAAAGCATAGTAAATTATTTGTAAGTTACCATGATGATCTTAAGTCTGAGAGACACTTATGCACATATCCTTCATGAGCTATCCTTGACAGCAGAGCACTCAGCAGGTGAGTCACTGGTTCAATAATGATGTACTCCAATATCTCACTTGTATGTCATATTAGCATCTCCACACTCTTTGGTTATAAGGACAACTAACCTATATGGCACATAATGACTTATACTTGATAAACGTCATCATCCTATTCATAATATATCATTTAGTCACGAACATATTTAACAACTATTCGATAAATCCTCCTTTATCGGTTGTATTATAGTTCTAAGGATATCATCATAAAATTAAAATTTTTATAAGAAAGATGTCAATATGATAAACATGTCAAAACAACTTTTATTCATTGATTAATAATTTATATACAAAGCTCAATTATTTACAATAAGCCAATTGATTTTAGGACACATTTCTTAACAAGCCCCAAACTCTTCCACTTCTTCACGCCTTATACTTTCACACACAAACACCACCAAATAACTAGCGCCCCTTTTCATTTTTCTTTTTCTTTCGTGCCTTCTTTCTTCTCACCATCTAATGTTCTTTGATCCCTATAACAAATCTCAACCCTCTATCCTTAAGAACCATCATATATTCACTTAATAAAACCTAGCCACCCATCTTTAGTCCATTAATCCCATATTGCCTAATCAAATAAATCATCATGCTACCTACACCTATAAATAAGCCCCAACGCTTCAACTTAAAATCCATCAAATTATCCAACAAATCTAAGCCTCTTCTTCAATATTCCAGTAAGGAGGATGAAGGGAGCGATGGTGAGTAGAATTGACATCATGTGCGGCTAGAAGTTCAAATCTTCGGATGAATAGATAAGTCTTTAAATTTCAATCTTATATTTTATCGTGAATATTTTTCGTATTCATCTTTGATGCAATTAGAAAAATTTGTAAGTTTTTTCTTTTAATCAATAAATATTATGTTTGCTTTCAATTTCTTATGCTTCATGCTTATGTAATTAATCTTTGAATCGCTTATGTGTTCATAGGGAATGGATCGTGATCAGGAGATACAGTCCATGCTCAAGTGAAATAAGCTATCTTAAGGATTTACTCATAAATTTTTTTATCTTCTTTTTAAGATCTTTTATGATTTAAGTTAGAATAAGTTATACTTTAGAGAGATAGATCGTGATCGGGAGATACAATTCATACTTAGATAAGATAAATTATGATCAAACCTGATCATAAAATATCTTAATTAATTATTGAGATTACTTCAAAGAAAAATATCCAGATTATAATTAAAAATCAAATCAAAATCCTAAAACTTTCATTATCATATACCTTACTTTAATTTTATTTCTTAATAATTAATATTCTTCAACCATTGATATCTTCCAAAATACAAACTTTCCATAAAAGCTTTCCTACTTTTCTTAATTTTTATTTTGTTGAACCAACTTAGCCTTTTGATCTTTGTGGACTTGACACTCGACTCACGCTATTCTACTCAATAGTTGAATCAGAGTTAATTTTTATTTTTGGTTTTTTGTGACAAGCAATCAAATTTTGACACCATTGTTCGGGATCGTTAGCATGATTGTTTCAACATAATAAAAATAAAAATAATAATAATAATAATCTCATAATATATATAGTGACATTAGAAACAAAAAAAAATTACTTGGACATCTTGTTTGTTGCATTGCATTCTCATAATCAATCTTAAGGGCACAAATCTTAACACAAAATAGGATAGAGATTTCATCATACTTCCTTGATCCACAAACAAATTTCTTTCATCTTGCATAACCCTAGCCCTAATAAAATCATTTAGACATCAGTCCTAAGGAATTCAAGCTTAATAGGATAAGAAAATCGAAAGGTTGGATCGGATTTGACTTTAACTAACCAATTGGTGTTTAGAAAAGTGGTTCAGAACTCAGTCCTGAAAAATAGCAGTTAATTAGGTCCATTGCGAAAACACAGATAGTCTCCTACCAATCTTACACTTATCTAACCAATTTGGTTGGTTAATTTTGAACTTAGAGTTCCTGAAGGTGACCTTGAAATAGTTAGGAGCTATTTAAGTCTAGACTAAACCCTAATTAGAAGTTGCTTTTATGTGAAACTTGTTTGTACTTAAAAAAATTAAAAAATATATATTCTTCTCATCTATCTCTTAGATTTAGGATTCCCTAGGTCCTCATTTCTGAAATTCTCCTCCTTTTCTTTCTACTTTTAAATTAAAAAAATTACAAAAATAACTAAAAACTCCCAACTTTCTTCTTGGACAAGGATATCTAGATGACTGGTTAGAACCGAATTGAATCCTGCATCAAGTCCAATAGATATTAAGGACACCATGAGCGAAATCAATCAACCACAAATCCTGAAGGACTTGTGTTATCCGATTGGGTGAGCCCAACCCTCATGTATTAGGTTGCCCCAATCCACTGTCAATAACTTTGAGATCAAACCCCAAATCATTAATATGCTTCCTAAATTCAGTGAAATTAAGGACGCATGCATCTTTATAAGGAAGTTTGAAGAGGTGTGTGCAACCATGAAGCTTCAACAACTCTCAGGGAATGCAATTAAGCTTAGACTTATCAATTTTGCTTTTAAGGACAATGCCAAGAAATGTCTATAAAGTCTGCCCAATCAGTCAATCATAACCTGGGATGGTTTCGTCAAAGTGTTCTTAAAGAAATTCTTTCCACAACATAAGACAGTGAGATTCAGGAACGAAATCAAACAACTTTATCAATTACTTGGTGAGTCTTTTTAAAGGTGCTTTGATCGGTTTAAGAATCTTTTGAGCCAATATCCACACCATAGAATTAAAATTTGGAGATTATGCCAGATTGTCTACGAGGGATTAGATTCTAACTCTAGAACCATACTAGAATCAATGTGCCAAGGGCTTATTTATGCATAAGGAGCCAAATGAGACATGGCAATTTTTAGATGACCTAGTTTAGAGGAATTTACAGTGAAAAACAACTAAAAAATCTGAGAAATCCATACCCTTGAGAGATGGAATGCACCAAGTATAAACCACATTAGCTGCAGAAGCAAAGATCATAATCTTGATCCGTAGGATAGGGGCATTAGAACTGCAAGGATACATCCAAGTGAACCAAACATCAGCATCCATGTGCCATGGATGCGGTGAACAAGGTCATGTGTTAGAAGAATATCCTATCCTAATGAACCAGACTGAGAATGGTTATGTAGAGGTAAACGCAGCTTATCATAGACCTATTAATGACTCCTATGCACCAACTTACAATTCAGAGTGGAGGAATCATCCACTCTTTTCTGATCACAAGGCACCAACTCAGGCAGTCCTAACCTAAATCAACATCACCTACGACCTAACCAAACACTAAACAATCCGTCTGATTTTAACAATGAAAAGAGGCTCAACACATTAGAGAAGGGCTTAGAAGTCTTAGTGAAATCGACTTCTGATACCACCACCATCCAGAACAGCTTCATGCAGACCACGGGCCAACTCCTAACAGCAAACACCCAAGTCATCATCCATCTGAAAATATAGTTGGGTTAGTTAGCCACTGCCATTAGTGAAAGAAAAAAGTATAGATTACCAAGCCAACCCGAAACCAACCCTAGAGCCCAGAATGGTCCAAGATCCCAGTTAAAAAATCAAGTTAACCAAGTGAATGCAATCTACACATTAAGGTCGAAGAAACAAGTGGATAATAAAGTGAGTATACCTGAAAATCATAAAGACTTATCTTCTGAGTCAATTCTTGAACAACCTACTGATCAGAATCAGTCTAAGAAACCTTAGTCATCAGAACTTGATGAGTCACCTAACCCCCTCGCAGAGCCCACCAATCTTGTAGCTTCTTTTTCTAATAGACTTAGGTCCAATAGACACTCAACCCATTTAGATCAAATCTTAAAGATTTTTAAACAAGTCAAAGTAAACATCTCTCTACTAGATATGATCCAATAAGTTCCAACCTATGCCAAATTCCTCAAGAACTTATGCACAAAGCTTTCTTGGTGGCTAGTGTGAGCTCATACCTTTCGAACCATATGTCGATTAAATACAAAGATCCAAGATCTCCTATAATTTTATGTGTCATCGAGGAAACCACCATTGATAAAGTTTTGTTGGACTTAGGGGCTAGTGTGAACATATTGCCATATTCAGTATATGAGCAATTAAGATTAGGAGAATTAAAGTCGATTAAGATGACTTTGCAATTGGCAAATCGATCTGTTAAGGTCCCAAAAGGAGTGGTAGAAGATGTGTTAATCAAAGTTGGTAATTTCATTTATCCTGTATATTTTGCGATCTTAGAGACTGGACATGTGTCAAATCCCAAAAATCACATTTCGATCATCCTAGATAGACTATTTTTAGCTACCACCAATACCACAATCAATTATCGTAATGGACTCATGAAGCTCTCTTTTGAAAACGTATCCATTGACCTCAATATTTTCAATCTAGATAATAAAATGGACCAATTCGTAGATGTGAACCTGATCCAAGATAATATTTATGAACCCATTGATCTCAGTGACAAAAATTTCAACTTCAATCTTTGGTTCAATCAAGAATTTGAAAATATCTATGAAATATCCATAACTACTGACCAGAGGACTCAACCAAGGTAGGAGCCCCCTGTTGAGCTATTGACTATCAAAGTTTAGTTTAACTGAAAACTATTAACTTAGCACTTTTTGAGAGGCAATCCAGCTCTTACTTTTTTATTCATATTTTTTTATATTTTGTTTAGGTTAATTGAGTCTTATTTAGGTGTCTTTTGTAGGGATTCTATTCTATCGAGGATAATGTTGGCTAAGTTGGGGGGAAGTTGAGTGAAGAAACTTCATTTTCAAGTGCCTTTATTTCCATATACCATATTATATTTCATTTAAAAAAAATAAGTTTCATAATAAGATTGTTAGGAGTTACCTTCTTTCTTCATGTTCTTATACTTGCTTCGAACTTAAGATTAATCATATATTTTGATAAGTAATTGATATACTATCTAGATAGTTTTTTGAAATATTGAGGGATGACATATTAATAGAATCTAATAAAAAGGTTAAGTTAGAACTAAATCAATTTTTGGATAACTCTAACCCTCCCTATTAATATCAAAGAAGAATTTACTTCTTAGATGTATATGGGTGTAATATGTTGATAAATAAAAGTTTATTTCTTTTCAAAAAGAAATAAAATAAAAGCTTTAAGCATTTTTCATCTAGTAACCAGGCTTCTTTATCTAAACAAGCATTAAGTGTTCGCGTCAAATAGTAGAAAATGTGAAGAAGCCTGTTATACAGCTAGTCTTAATTTGAAACCTGTTTGATTCGAGCCAGTAAGTAGGAGGGGTGTTATACACCTAATACCCTAAAGCCAACTGGTTTGGGAGTCATTAATCGAAATCTTATAATAAAGGTCAGATAGAAAGCTTAAGAGATTAAGATATTGCACTGACTATATAAAAAATATAAAAATAACAATAAAAATAAATAAGAGAACGGACTTGCATGAAGATAATACCTCATTATATCTTGAAGTTAGATAATTTAGAGATAACAATAGGGAGTAGGTAAAAGAGATATCTTTGAAAAACATTGGATTCTTTACTTAACCACTTTATTGGATAATATTAATATCTCAATGACATATTTTACTAATTCTCTAACGGGATATCCTTTGCTTACATAAAATGTCTGAAATAACTTTCTTTAAGTCAAAGCAAGCATATATATGACATTGATAGTAAGTGGGTAGCACCTTCAAATATTCTTCATAAACCTTGCAACTCATCCTGCAAATAAGGCATATTTTTTTCTTTTACTCAAGGACGAGTAAAGTTTCAAGTTGAGAGGTGTGATAAGTACATTAATTAGGGTATACAAATATTAAATTACTTATTAATTTATATTATATAGAATTTGATACTTCTTGTCTTCTTTTATAAGAAATTGAGAGATTGGACTAATCAAGACTCAAATTGATCCAGACCCAATCAAAATTCAAGAATCAAGAGGTTAAAAGCTTTGAAGGGCTGATCAAATAAGAAAGTAATCCAATGGCTTAAAGGTATAGCTCCACTCAATGATCAAGATTTATGATGCCAATTCATGAAAATCCTAGAGATACCAAGATACACGGGATATGAAGCAAGCTCCTCTTGATCAAGGGCCAAGAAAGGAGGTGCCACATCAAGAGAACATCACACTTTCTTTTTTTTTCTCATGCATATCCAATGCCATATCCCAATGCCATGCCTCTTTTTCTCCCTCTCTATTTTTTTTTCCGCCTCTTAAGAATCCCATGTGCCCCAACTTGCGCTCACCCCTTTCTCTCTTAAGAATTCTTTCATGCTTCCTCCTTGCTTCACGTTAAAAACCTAACAACTTCTCCCATCTCTCTTTTCCAACACTCCAATAAATTTGTGCCAACTCATAATTTCAATGTCCTAACTCCCTCCTTATTTTTAGGAGATGCCATCTTTCTTTCCATATCCAACTAATCCAACGCCCTCTCCCCTTTTTAGCATGTGCCACATCATGAAACCTCATGCCCTCTCTCCTCTTATTTTTTTTTTAGCATGGCACCTAAGAAACCTTTATGCAACAAACTACTCCTCTCTCATTTTTTAATGCCCTAAACTCTTTTGCTTCTTCACGCTTTATTCTTTCACGCACAAACACTGCCAAATAACAAGCACCCCTCTTCATTTCTCTCTTTCTTTCACGCTTTCTTTCTTCTCACCATCTAATGTTCCTTGATCCCTATAACAAATCTCAACCCTCCATCCTTAAGAGCCCTAACATATTCACTTAATAAACCCTAGCTATCTATCTCTAGTCCATTAATCCCATATTACCTAATCAAATAAATTCTCATGCTGCCTACACCTATAAATAAGTCCCAATGCTTCAACCTAGAATCCATTGAATCATCCAATAAATCCAAGCCTCTTCTTCAGCATTCCAGTAAAAAAGAGGATGAAGGGAGCGATGGCGAGCGGAATCGACATTATATGCGGCTAGAAGCTCAAGTCTTCAGAGGAGTAAAATAAGTCTTTAAATTTAGTCTTGTATTTTATCTTGAATATTTTTTATATTTATCTTTGTTGCAATTAGAAAAATTTATAATTTTTTTTGATCAATAAATATTATATTTACTTTTAAGTTCTTGTACTTCATGCTTATTTAGTTAATCTTTGAATAGCTTATGCATTCGTAGGGATGGATCATGATTGGAAGATATGGTCCGTGCTCAAGCGAAATAAACTATCTTAAGAATTTACTCATAGATTCTTTTGTCTTCTTTTTAAGATCTTTTATGATTTAAGTTTAAATAACTTATACTTTAGGAAGATAGATCGTGATCGAAAGATACGATTTATACTCAGATGAGATGAGTTTTGATCAAATCTGATCATAAAATATCTTAATTAATTATTGAGATTATTTTTGAAAAAATATAAAGATTGTAATTAAAGATGAAATCGAAACTCTAAAACTTTCACTATCATATGCCTTGTTTTAATTTTATTTCTTAACTAATTAATATTCTTCAACCATCGATATCTTCCAAATACAAACTTTTCATAAAAGCTTTCTTACTTTTCTTAATTTTTATTTTGTTAAACTAACATAGCCTTTTGATCCCTTTGGAATCGACGTCTGACTCACGCTATTCTACTCAATAGTTAAATCAGAGTTAATTTTTATCTTTGATTGTTTGCGGTAAGCGATCATGAATTCATTTCAAGATTTATTCTAAATACAATTGATTCTAACAATCGATCTTGCTATAAGATTTTTGCATCCAATTGATTCCAACTCAATCTTAAGTGAATATACATTTATCTTAATCTCAGAGTCTTGATCACTTAATTAGTGCTAATCTTATTAGTTTATTTCTTAATCTTAAATGTGATAGAAAGATTTTGATCACACTGATTTTAATCAAAGAGAGATGAGATCTTTGTTTGTATATCAATGGGGCAAAATTCTAGAATTAATGCGTAGGTATCAAATTGTGAAGCATTCTTGAAAAAAGTTTGTACTTTAGTATAGAATTGTGTATGAGCATTATGGTTGACCCAAGGGGTCAGGTGGCTTGTGGGCATTTTAATAATGTGATCATATTTTCAGTTTGAAAGAAATACCAATCCACCAAATTGGTACATATAAGTTTTGGATTGAGCACTTTTTAACTTCGAAAGATCTAGATTTTTTTAATTTCGAGAATGATTTTGTTTTAAGAGAAGGGAGAATGTAAGAACCGATCTAAATAGATCTGATTCTGTGAGAGTGGCCTAATAAAAGTCATGCATCGATGGTAGAACAACTGAAGGCCATTTGGATGGAATACATCGATGAAGTCCAACTTTATCCAAGGACTATCGGGCTTATCCTCTTTCTATCTTCTTCTTCTTAAACCCCTCCTCCCTCGATCAATTTCCACCATCAAAGCCTCCCCAACCTCCCTCCTCCCTCCTCATCTCCACAGCCGCCATGCCCTTGCCAAGTGTCGCCACCCTCCCAAAACTAGTTTTTCTCCTCAAACCACTGTTGCCCTATTTTTCATCACCACCCATCAAAATTCGTCAATTCAGTCAAGCCCCACCATCGCCACCATCTTTGGTAAGCCCTCCTCCTTTTTTTTCCTTTGGCCTTGGGTACCGCTACTATGGTGGCAAGGGATAGCATCCCCATTTTTTCTTTTTTCTTGACCTCCCTATGCATGACCAAGCCACCATTATCTCTGGCACTCCGACTACCTTACCACTGTCAGTCGCTCTGGTTGCATGATGGTTGAACCCCATCCCCTCCTTCTCCCCTCTACCCTCCCCTTAGTGAAACCCTTATACGGATTGGAAAGAATCAAAGAAAGAGAAAGATAGAGAAAGAAAGAATGAAAGAAAAACAAAGAATGAAAGAGAAAGAGAGAAAGAATGAAAGAAAAATAGAGAAAGAAAGAGAGAGGAAGAGAGAGAAAGAGAGAGAACCTAACCAAGATCCAATTCGATTAGATCTAAATTGATCTCTCGATGATTAACATAGACTATCTAGAGCGAGACCCTTGATTTGGACCTAAATCAGGTAAATCCAGTCCAAAAATCTAACTAATCTAGATCGAGCATCTCTCCTTCCTATGTTGATCGAGTCAGATCAAATAGATCAGACATTGATTGCTTTTTTCTTTGTACCTCTTCTGATTGATCCAATCGAGCCTAATTAATCTATTTTTTTAATTAATAAAATAGATTTTATCCAGAATTTTGATCTACATTGAAAGAAGCACGGATCAAAGGATCAAGCCATGTGCCAAAGATCGTGATTTTTAAATTTGACTAACTGTAAGTTTTTTTTTATCTCTAGATTTTTAGTACATATTCATGTGTTTAAAAATTATATTTTATACATAAAAATATTAAAATATTTAAAAATTATAAAAGTTTGAAAGTATGTATTTATGCATGAAAAGTAAGTCAAAATATTGGATCAAGCATGATGTCATCTTAGCATGATTATAAAATTTAAAATAAAATAATTTCTTTATTTTAATGTTGAATGATCTTTGGAAACGAGATTATGCATGTTTATTTTTGTATGAATTTTGGATAAAATTATTCTTTTATTTCTGAAAATGAGATGTGAAAAAATTGATTTGATATTATTATAAAAATAAGAATGATTATTTAGTTATAGTGAAATTATGAAAAAAAAAATTTAGTTAGACTATGATTTGGATCTAGCCAATCGGATTGATAGTTGGCCATATGTCAGAAACTAATTTCTCCTAGACCTAGTTAGTAGGGGCTGATCGCTGACAAAGTTTATTCTTCTAGACCTAGTCAGTCGAAACTGATCGCTCATACATACTAATACATTACATATTTATTTTCAGGGCTAATCTCTTTGTCTTGCCACTAGGTTAATCGTGACCGTATGAATCAGAGCTAATTTCTTTTTAGGCCTAACCAATAAGATGATTACAAGTAGATGCTGATAGATCGCATGTTCTATATTCAGAGCTAGTCTCTTCTGACCTTGTCATGGGGTTGATCGTGGCCGTAGTCACCAAAGACTGAGAGAGGATTTTAAATATTACTGTTATGAATGGCATATTTTAAAAATCAAAATTATGTTTACTTATATATCTATTATTATCAATTGCTATTATTTAAAAATAAATTTAATTATACTTGATCTCTCAGAGATATTAATAAATCTGAGATTATAAAGCTCACTCTCTCTTTTTTATCTTTTTATTTTAAATCCAAAAAATTCTATGAGATTTGGGATAGAGTAGTGAGAAACAAAGGATCTTAGAGAATATTTGTTTAGTTTATTTTTAAATAAATATTGATCTTGGTTATGATGAGACATTAATGAATTGTATTTTATTTGAATCAATAAAATTAGAAGTTTACTTTTACTATCACTATCTAAGTATGATTTAATGGAATATTTTTAAATGTGAAGGCAGGCCTTACATGTCTTTAGGGATTAAACCCTAAGGATGTGTGGCTGTCTGTCGTGCACTCGACTCAATCCTTGGGCCGATGCATGACAACATCATCAAACTCAAATAGATTTACAAAACAAAATATAAAGATAATGGTTTCATCAAGAAGCGTAAAGCTTGTTTGGTCGTAAAAGGATATACTCAGTAGTCAAGTATAGATTTCACAAAGACATTTACACTAGTGGTTCGTATGGAGATGATAAGGACTATTCTTGTATTAGCAATTCAAATAGAATTGCTGGTCTATCAACTTGATGTAAAATTGGTACTTTTAAATTGAGAGTTTTAAGAAGAAGTATATGTTGAACCAACTGGAAGACTATGTTATAAAAAAAATAGAGAGAGAATAAAATCTATCGACTTCAAAAGGCACTATATGCTTAAAGCAAACCCCTCATGCATGAAACAGCAAGATTGATAAATATTTTTACCATAATGATTTTGAAAGAAGTCTAAGTAAGCCATCACTAAATGTCAAAATGAAAAAAAATATGTGAGATTTTTTGATTGTTTGTTTATATATTGATGACCCTATTTACATTAGCTCTAATACCATCATGGTAAAAAAAATTTAAAAAGGCAATGATAAAGGAGTATGAAATGACTGATCTTGGTCTCATAAGGTATTTTCTTAATATTCAAGTTAAGCAATTAAAAGGAAAGATATTTATGTCATAAAAAAATTATATTGAAGACTTGTTGAAAAGTTTCATATGTCTAACTGCAAGCCTACGGCAACTCCAATGTCCAAAAATGACAATTTTCAGCTACATGATGGCGTTAAAAATATTGATGCCATAGCCTATAGAAGTCTAGTTGGCTCATTTATTTATCTAACAAATACATGGTCGAATATTATTTTTTTTGTTAGCTTTTATCTAGGTTTATGAGTCAACCAAATAAGTTTTATTGTGCAATAGCTAAGAGGATTCTTCGCTACCTAGAAGGTACTAAAAAGCTAGGCTTGATATATGAAAAGGAAGATTCTAACAAGCTTGTTGGATATTCAGATAGTGATTGGACAGGCTCTCTTGACAACTACGAAAGCACTTCAGGTCATGTATTTTGTTTGAGAACAAAAGTCATTTCATGGACATCAAAGAAGCAAAAGATCATGGTACTTTCATTTATGGAGGCTAAGTATATTTTAGCAATTAATGCAGTATGTAAAGCAATTTAGCTCAAGAGAATTCTCTCTAATTTACAACATAATGAACAAGATCCAACAATTATTCAATGTGATAATATGTTCGCCGTTGCTATGATAAAAAATCTGGTATTTCATAGCAGAACAAAATACATCGACATCTATTATCATTTCATTTGAGACTTGATCGAGAAAAGAGATATACTATTGGAGTTTGTCAATACAAATAAGCAGCTGGTCGATGTCTTCACCAAACTAGTTATAAGTGAAAAATTTTAACAAGCAAGAGATATCATGAGAATTACAAATTTAGGAGGAGTGTTAGAAGTTAATTTGTAATTAAGTCTGTAATTACTATTAGCAAGTTCAAGGATCACATAACTCTAGTAGTTAATATATTGCAGAGATCAAAGAATTATGTAACTCCAGTATTTAATATATTATGGAGATTAAAGAGTCATCTTAAATAAACTAAGAGTCATATCTCATTTTTGTATTCATAAGAGATAGTCTTAGAGTTACTTTTGTATCTATGAATAAAGATCTAGAACCTTTAGCAAGGCAAGCCATTGAAAGCATCTCAAACTACTGTAACGAAAATTCTCCATGCTTCCCATTAAAAAGTTCTTTATCTTGCATCTTATTACCTATATTTTTTCTTGCGCCCAACACTTGCAATTATAATAGTATAATAATAGAATATAAAACTAAGTATGATACAAGAAGCATGATATGCAATACAATATTGATAATGCAATAATCTTGTATTATCATGATCATCGGAGTACCTTAAAATTGTAACTAAAAAATAAATAAAATTATATCCTACAATATGATAAGATTATTGATAATTCTCAAATACCATTAATATAATATTGTATTAATATTACCACTATACTATAATTTTTAATATAAGAATTAACATCTCATATTATGAAGTATATTTACTTATTTGCATGTGATATCATTTTATCATATTTATTGATGTTATCACAGTTATCAAAATTGCTTATATTTAATATTGATAGTGTCATGCTATGTAATTTTGCATATTACTATGTTGTTTTCACATAATGGACAGTGTAACAGTGAATACATCATATAACATGCTACCGTAAGACAAAACAAATATATTACAATAATATGACAGTACATTGTACTAATAATACAATAGATAATACTACTTATTTAAACAATTTGATAGACTGATCAAAGTGTATTATGTTCACTATTTCCAAAGCGTGAAATCTTACGGAGTTGTTTGCAAAATTATTACACATGTTTTAGTGTTGGACAACTAAAATGCAATAACTATTCATCTGATTATTAACCGCAGGCATCCAAATAAAAATGAGTGTTGAAGTGGATACTTGCAAATAGAATGATACTATTTTTACTTGCGGGTATAAATTCTACTGCATGCTAGTAAGATTGCAAATGAACTGGACAAACTTTTCAAAAAAAAGATTAAAAATAAAAAAATAAAAAACAAAAAGGAAAAAAAAATCAAACAAAACATTGAGACTGATGGGTTAAAGAGGTGCACATGATGGACAAGGTGGCAGCTTTGTGAGACAAATTGCAGCTTTAGCACATTGCGAGCATGGCCCAGGTGGTTTGTACCTCCATCATAGGAGTTCATGGTTTCGATGTGCTTCAGAATTTTCAAATGGTTGTACGTGTTCCTGGAGAAAATTTGGGGCGTGGGCTGGGACTTGTGAGGATTCTTGGACTTCTCACACCACTCCACCAACCCGCCGAGAGCTGCATTCCCTCTTTGCTAGGTCAGCAAATCCGTCCGGTTGACCCGTGACCCAATCAGACCCCCATCTGATCCGTATTTGAAGATCTATGAATTGAGTCAAATTCTAAGTTAGGCATGAATCTTGTATTTTTCAACCTGATCCGATCGCCCCCGATCCAATCTTGTATTTGAGACAACAAAAATGGGGCCTATTTTGACCCGAATCCAATCCAGCTCAAGTTCAATAACTGGATCATATAAACCTTCTTCACTTATCTTTCTCAATCATTGCATGAACTCTTATTTAAACCAATTCTTCTTTTCTCATTTCAACAACCCCATCTTCTCTTGTCTAGTTTCTCTTAATTATATGGAGACGTTGATATTTGATTGCTTGTTTTGGCAGATTCTCATTTATAATGCATTAGACATATCAATGTATATATACACAAATTTTAGTTTGTTAACTTAAGAATAATCAATTACTTGAATAAAATTAATTTTTTGAATGAAAATTCTACTTTTGGTTAGTTATTTTGTTTTAGCTACAAAAGAATAACTAGATGCTTGATTCAGACTCAAATTCTGATCCAATCTGATCTCAACTTGAACCTAAATATTTCAGGTTGTATTGGGTCATATTTGAACCCGTTCCAATTTTAATGATACATTGGGTCTAAAAATCCTTCACATGAACCCAACTTGACTCGACTCGACACCAAAGACGTTGATCCAGATCCAAAGTCATGACTCGAATATAAAATCAGGTGAGGTCAAGATCAAACACGCATCAGCCTGACCTGATCAGTTTGCAGCCCTATTTGCAGCAATAATCGAGGATTGGCATGATACAAGGGGTGATTTAAGTATCAAGTTGAGTCCTGTATACCATTCCACCAATCATTAATGGGGAATATAGTGATGCAATGGAGCATTTTTCTTCTTGGGTTGGGTCTAAACCCTCAGAATTTCAACACCTGCACAGAGGGACTCTATGTCTCAAAAATACAACCTATGGAAACACTAGGAATTAGACTAGCTAATTTTCAGCAAGGAAGACAACCTCATAAAAATGAATGGAAAACCAATTTCTACGTGCTGCCAAGGGCTGGCAAGCGCTTGGATGGATATGCTTCCAATCCAAGTCTGACCAGAAATAATCATGATCAGATTTGAACCAAAACTATTAGAATCAAGCTGCCAACTTAGAGCTGCAGTGATTGGATTGACCTGCTTCAAGCCCAGGCCTAAGTAGAAAAATAAACTCAAAAAATCTGAATCAGAGCTATCGGGATCAAATTGAGCTTGAAAAATGTGGCCCATTCCTGGTGTGGATTAGACTGGATCATTAAATAGATCTAACTTTCAAGTAATAGCATTATATACTTAAGAACCCTCTTGAATTTAGTAAGTTATTGTATTCAATAAAAAATTTAGTATAGTTAATCATTAATTCGTGTTGTTAATTATAATTTCGAAAGGTAGTAGATCAAGCAGCAAGTTAGGCCTTCCATGTGAAGACCATTACGGTCCATGCATGCACAACCGCGCGACACATAATATAAGCTTGACCACATTCAATCATGCATCTCAAAGTGGCTTCAAGGAATGTAGAAGGGCTTTGTGCGTCCGGTTATGATTATTAAAGTTTGACATAGGAAGAGTGCAAGAGGATCGGCCATGGAATACTAATGTATGCTTCATTAGTTATTTGAGTGATTTCAGAAGCCCAAATTTGATATGGGTGCAGACAATGATTGTTCTTCTATTTTTTGCTCTTAATTATTTTGGGTGCAAAATTAGGGTTTATTAAAAAAAAGTTGTTCAAGGTGTGGGCTAAGAAAGAGTTTTATAGTATCAGATTAGTCTATTTTAGGGGTTGAAGCTATATGTGGATCATATATGAATATATTTGCGATAATACAAATAGGAGTACTTTTCTATTGATGAGTTGATTTTATTGTGATGCTATAGGGCATGTATCTTGATGGGATGGATCTCTAATAATTTTAAATTGCCCTTTGGACAAAATCAATAGATCCTTCTTATATTTATCAGAGTTTGTTTGATGTGTTAGATTTAAAGTTGAAATTTAGGTTTATGAGTCAACCAATGGTCTTTTGCCATTGTTAATGCTGGTGATATATAACATCGAGTAGAAATATTGGTTTTTGGAGGCTTGGATAAGTTATCATAGGAGAGAGTTGAATTGGTTTTACACATCGAGCGGACCTGGGATCTTCTAATTCGGTAAGACATAAAGTTAATCGTCCTAAAAGAAAAGTTGATATGTAACTATCTAATTGATCAGGAACCCAAAGTTAACGCATGTTCCAGCCGGCTTGATAGCTAGCTCAAGTAATAGTTTGAATATGGCAACTGGCTCGAGGATTAATCTTCTAAAGTGTACTCAAGGTAAAGTAAGAACAACACAAGTTTTGCTCCGATTATATTGCAAATTTTGAAATTTCCAAGTCTTCTCAATCTCAGTGCAAATTACTATTTTGGCCGGATATTATTTAGTAAACCTCAAGAATTTTGGCATACTTGAATTAGAATTGTTCAATAAGTGCTTAATTCTGATTCCAAAGTTCTAATGATTAAAGCTGATGATAAGCAAGGCTTGAGCACAAAAACAATCCAATTTTAAATAAACCTTACCTAAAGCCTAACTAAAAATAAATATAGTTTAGACCGAAGGCCGGATCCAGGAGAAGGTTATTGATTCTTAATGCTCCCATGAATGTAGCTGTATATTTTTCACCACTAGATTCTTCAACTGTGGATTATTCTAAGAAGAATTTGAGGCATCTCACGTCAGGGTTAGTAGGCTTTAAGGTCCTCCATAGAGATTGGACCTAGAATGTGCTGCTGTAGATCCCCTTGTTATAACTCTCAGGCTACCACGGCCAGCTAGCAGCCATAAACCCCTCTCATCATCCAATCAAATAGCACGCTACATATAGAGCTTTAGATACTTCCGCATTTTTGGATGGTTTTAAGTGATGAGATAAACTTTTCAATTCAGAAGGATGTATCATGTATCTATTGCTTCATAGGACTTTGACCTAGTTTTTGTCCTTGGTGAGGGTTGATTTGCTGCGAACCAAGTTTCGAAAAAGCAAGATAAGAATTCCATCGAGCTTGGAATGGATGCCATCTAGGGCCTCTGAGACATAAAAACACGAACCTGCTAATATAGAAAGAAATCACATAAAACATCAACTTGGAGAAATGCTGCATGTTGTCCCTACATAAAAGCCTAGGAATTTCTCCAAGTATTTGGACCGGTCATCAACCAGCAAGGGCCTGTTTATACATCTGAAGGTACATATATTTGTTGGTTTGTCACCTTCTATATATTTCGGCCGTTTCATTAATCCAGAGGTCATAAACAAATCTCTGATTCAGACCTAAGGTTATCCCCAAGATGCTTCAAAGATGTCATACAGGAACTATTGCCTGCATAAGCATATAGACGCATATTTCCCAATGCCAACTTTCTTTTACTTTTTTCTTTTTTGGGATAAAACAAAAGGGCACTGCAAAACAACACAACTTTGATAACCGGGGAAACATAAACATATAAATGTTACATAATCAGCCAAAAGAAAACTTGTGAACATACAACGGCGGTTCCACAAATGAGTTGAAAAAGGAATATCACAATTCAGTGGTAAGTCGGCATAAACCTGCATAAGCAGCTTTGCGAAAAAGTGGATGGACGTCTTCAGCAAAGACTTGAGAGTCCAGTGTTTCAATATGAGCCCAGATCTGCCAATCATGGAAAATAGCAAAATAGCACCAGTAAGAAAGATATAGATAAGAGGGGAAAAGAAAAACTGCAGTAAGATCTTCAGATCTTGCATCTATGGTTAATAATAGATCCTTATTGGTCATGGCGATAGGGAGGCCAACACATATAGATTATGATATCAAGCAGTCTATTGACCGCCTTGTAAGCAGTCAGAATGTACAGTGACATGACTTCTGAGACAATTCTATAGCCTCCTTTTTTTTTTTCCCCCCATAAACAGTAATAGCCGTTACAAACAACCACTCAAGGTGTGCAGTGCTAACACCCGAGAATTCAAAACATAACTGTGTGAGACCCTCAGGATGGTCCCCCACCTCCCACACCCCAACCAAAACCCAACAAACCCCAACAATTATCTGTGCCCATACCAAATCACATTATGATCCTTAGATAGCACTGTACACCTCGAGCAAAACTTTTTTCTGTTTTTGGAGTGCTAGACTAACCTCAGTTGCATATTGCCTCGAAAATGCCTTGACATAGCCCAACGTGCAAAGGCACCACTGCTCATGCTCCCCAGTGGAATAGCGAGGAAATACTCCTTCACCATTTGATTGACTGTCCATATAGTGTGACAAAAAATAATTTTGAAAATTATTAAATCACAATCAAATATGGAGCTATGATGCTTGTGATTATCAACTTGCCTAGCATCAGTTCTTCCGTTGTCATGGTCCACCTCCATAGTTGATGGCTCCTCCGAGTCAACAGCCATCAAATCAACATTGGCAGTCCTTAGTTTGGGCAATTTTCCATCAGCAGACACAGGAGGCAGGCGTTCCATAAGCACATCTCTGAAGCTCTTGTATAATGACAAAAACAACACCTGTAAAGAATTGTACGAGTCAATATGTTAGACTGAAAAGATATAAACCAGGTTATGAAATACAAAGGCATACTTCCTATATTGACTATATTCCATTCAAACTTGCAAGTTGGTAGGCTTATTGCACATTTGCTGCTATTACACAATATGATCTGCTCGAACAATTTCTCAATATCCTTTTCAATAGAGAAGAGAAGAAGGTTTAGGGGACAGCATATAAGAGCATAATGACCAAAGCTACTGGTAGTTCAAAAGATGCACACAAACTAAAACATAAAAATAACAATGTTAATAATGCAAAAATATAACAATAGTGTCCGGAACTTATCAATGAACAAAAACAGTATGGGTTTTTTATTTTTAGAGATTGCTACAAAGTTTAACCACTGATTACATATAACTAACAATAGTATTATCAAAGTAACTATAATCATTTATTAGGAGTATGCGATTGTCAAGATGACCAATATTGATAAAATGTCTTTTTCCAAGTCGATATGCTTTCCCCTATTTAGCTTATGTGCTAACTGAAGTTTTAAGCACCACTTGCAAACTACCATTTAGAGTTCATGCAAATAATTAGAAGCCAATTGTAAAACAATAACATACTTTATTTTCTTCAACAGCTCGGGCAAGAAGAGCCTCCTTAGCTTCCAAAGATTCTCGCATAGATGTCTCATCATCTTTTGCTTTCTCCGCATATCCTTTAAGTCGTTTTAACCTTCCTGGTTTTTCAGACTGTACAGGTTGACCATCCACAACCTCGAGCTTTGATTCAGCAGCTTCGTACTCATTTATAGCCTTTCTTGTGGCTTCCTCAGCTAATAGAACACTCCTTTCGAGTGATTGGATTTCCTTTCTAAGATCGGTAATGCGATTGTACGTCTTGTTGATGGCATTCCTAAGAATCTAGAAGGAAAAAAGAGAGCAAGCGATGAGAGTTTCAAAGTGATGTAAATTAGCCTAAAATCTCGACTAGAAAAGTGAAGAAAAGTAAAAGGTATTCTAGCCAAAAATATGCACGCCTCATGATTCAAATAAGTTCCTATGACTTTTGAGAAGATCAAGAAAATTCCACAGTAAACAGTAAATACAATTTAAATAAACAAGCAATTGAGAGAAATATTGCAAAGAAACAATCAACCAATATAAGGTGTATCATTGGGTCAATTTTCATTACAAGTACACCTAATAACCCTTGACCATGGTTTGCGTTAAGACATGATAAATATAAACCAGAAAGTATATTTCAAGATACTATGTCACAAAGCTACTCAGGCAGGAAATACATATATCATAAAGTATGGGTACTGAAAAAGGAGAATAGATGGTTACCAACAACAAAATTTGAAATAGTACAATAGACAATGAGGATATATAGTTATTCAAAATGATAAACTAAGCAGAATGTTAATAAAATTACTCTGCAGGACAGTAAGTGTTTGAACATGAAACTGTTTACAAACATAGTGGCTGTTGTTGATTCAGGGAAGAGAGAGCCACACCAACCTATAGTGTTTACTTTCATTTTCTCCTTCCAGATAAAATTTTGGCTAGTTTCAGCCAAGACAGCATGAAAGATCAATCTTATGTTAATCAGTAAAAGGTATTGTACTATGATTTGAATTAAAAAGATGATAAGTATGACAATATTACAAATAATAAATATATAAGAAAAAAGGGACAATCTTGCCCACTTTCAGGCAATATGACATGAAACGAACCAAGTTTATACTACAAGCAAATATATATTAAACAAATATATCTTGAATTGAAAAAAAAATGGTAAGTATGAAGATGATATACCAGAAGTCCAGAACTATAGAAAAGAATCATGCTAAATTTGATTTGTGAACCCACACACATGTAACACTAGTGTCATTTGAATTAAATATACTATGGAGATAATTTACTAGAACTACACCAAAGAATTGTGTTAATTTTCATTAACTGAAAGTCATGCAAATGTTACATGCCTGTAAATACCTTAGTAGTAATGGTTTCCAGTTTGACTCATTACAACTTGAAACAAATTCAAACCCCTTTTTTATTTAGCACTAATATAATTAAATTCCAAAATATACTATAGTTCTCTTACATTTAGTCAAGTATATGTCCAAAACCTGAAGTTGATCTGCATTTATAAAAACAAGCTTCAATCAGATAGAACTTATTTTATCAAACAAATATTATTCCCTTAACTTCACGAAAAAGAAAAAAAAAATCCAAAAAAATGTGAACATTGGACAATCACAAATTGGCTAAGACTTTCATGCAAGTGTTAAGCTAAAAACTACTGGGCAGGCAATATACTGACAACATCAGGTGAGTCCACATCACTAAACAACTCAGCTTAGCACTTTCAGCAAGGTTTTTGAATAATAATAATAATAATAAACATTCTTAATGTAACCAAACTACAATGGTTTCTCGTAATGGGTCCAAACACAACAGCAGAAAGATTTGGGGAAAACGACTATTATTGAGTGGAAATTATTACAAAGCAAATCTTGAAGGAAATCATGGTGATCAATGGTTGTTAAACTTACAGCATACTGCTGGCCAATTTCTATGACAAAATGCAACAAAGTCATGAACCTTACCAATAAACTGTAACAGATTATAAAAGTACTAAGATGCAAAGCATACCTCCCATGGACGATCTGAAATATGGAATTGGTTGACACTAGAAAGAGAAAAAACCCATCTAACAATTGACAAATTGGATATGAGTCGGTAACTCATCATTCTGTCAATAGTGATAGCAGTCATCTGAGTATTGTTCTTCCAGTACGAACTGACTTCGTCTATTAGCAAAACTTGCTTATCATGATCAGGACATAACTTAGCTATGACTTGACCATATCTCTCCAAAACTGTGATTAAATGAGTGAAACTTTTTGAACCAATATCAAGAAGAGTCTGGATGACAACTTCAAGTGAAACATTAAAGCCATGCACTGGAATTATATTCTCCTCTACCCATAAAGTAATCTCACGAGCAGTCTTCCTTGCCCTAACCATGCTGCTAAACTCCTTAGAAAGTGTGGAGCCATCCATGCCTTCTTGACTATCTTCAGTACTATACTTGAAGTTAGGCTCACCCCTTGGGGGAAGCAATTCCTCTAAAGCAGAGGCATTTTCAATACTCTGAAAAAGATAAGAAAATATAATAAGAGAAAGTACATTTACACCATGGCAGTGCCTGATAATTTTAAACAGAAGGATACAGGTGCAATGCATGGGTATACATCTGATTTTCTACAACTGTCAGTAGTTGAAAACCAGAAAAGCAAGGATCCCGAACATTTATAAATCCAGAGTCATAGGAACTAAAATTGCAATCATGGTTTCATCCTTGCATAGACAGACCAACCAGTGTTCCACATGTTGCTAACAGATGGACATAATTCAAATACAAGCCATACAAGCCAATATGGCAAAAACATAGAATCCCAATCTGTAACAACTTCATTGACCAGCTCCAAGAATAGAATGATAGCAATTAGATGACCAGCAAACAGCATGAATGTAAAATGATTTCAGCAGTCATTTAAACGATACAGAAGGTGCATCAAATTTACATACAGGTAGTGGCATTGCCAAAACAAGATAAATTGCTGAAATTGAATAACATGATAGAGATGACTGTGAATAACATCGAAAATGCAACTATTATCAGAACAGACATACCAAAAATATAAAACAGGGGTTAAGGTTGGTGCAATTATCTACAGACTGCTGTCAATACATTACTGGCATTACTTTAGATGACAAATGGCTTCTGAATTCCAGCAGCACTCTACCTTACTCGAGTGGCCACCTCCCACATTGTAACATGAACCAACTTGTCATTTTTGGTACAAGTGATTTAGTAATGATAAATTACCTGCTTGATTTTGTCCCAGTATGACAAACGAACTTCCCTTTCTAATACTTCTTGAACAAAAACCCGTTGTGGGGCCCATTTTGGAAGATCTTTAACATGCGCCCATTCTTCCCATGGCCAAATGTATTGGAAATTTGATCTGCAGCACCATGAAATTATTAAATCAAGAGAGTGACCCACAAATTTCCAGTCATTGACACTAAAAACAATAAAAGATGCAGTAACTTTTCAGAACAAGTGGACTAACTGCACCTTATTGTCTAATGCAACCCTACAAACACTATCCGATTCATTGACAACTTGTAGAACAATTAAACAAGCCATAATCAAATTTCATAAAGCCTATTATGCCAATCAATAACTGTAATACTCTTCAGACAAGGAGCTAACTCAAAAAGAAGAAAATGTAGAATCCAAGAAATATGCAATAATAATAACTCTTAGCTTTCACAAAATTTATCAAAAAGCTTGCGCAGCTTCAGAGCTTTTGCCAAATTCATCACACAAGAAATTAGGAAACTATCTCCACATAGAAGTTGCTCGCATAGGAATTCTTGAAAAAGGAGTCTAATCATATGAGACTTCCATGCAAAGTTTTGACTTCTAAGGAGCTCTAAGCTTTAAACCCCTATACTTTCTAATTAATTAAATAGAATCAGGATTCCTATATTACAAAATTTAGGGCACATCAAGTTATTATAATGTTTGATCTTGGGATCCCATCTTCACCAGGCAGCATTGAAATTAATAATTAAGTTTGCAGGTTGAGTTAGAGCACTTCCTGTAGTCCGAAAGTGTATATCAGGGGTTTTTTACATGCCTCCTTGTATGTGCTGCATAGGAATTAGACTTTTGTTTGTTTTCATTATCATAGTTTGTTAGTTAAAGTGCCCCGAAGGGTTGGGAGAACAGGAGTTTATCTCATTTCTTTTGGAAGAAAGCACGTATGAGAAGTCTTTGATCAATTAGTGGAGAGGTTCATATTTTTGAGTTAGAAACTTAATATTAGGCGGCTGTCTATTTATTTGAACGAGATTCCTCAAGTTCACCTCCATCACAACTTGTCCCTGTTTTTCTAAAAACAATTATCCTCAACTTGAATTCTAATTTTCATTAAAGGAATAAGAGAGATATACTTCCTGTTTCGCAAATTCAGCAGTCCCTTGGAGTCGGAAACGTTCAAGTTATTGTGCAACATAAACCAGATAGTCCATGCTCAAGCCAATATTTTCAATGATCTGCGACTAATTTTTCGCAAGTTACCCTGGAAACTCTGTAAACTGACCAATTACTATATGTTGGGAATCAAATTTGATATGTCATCAAATTCCCAACATTTGTGAATAATTCATGGATTTGTGAATTACTCGGTGCAAGCAAGAGAAGCTCATGCACCACAACTCCATGCACCCTCAATCCTTGAGGCAGCAGGCTGCATATAGAGTTTTTTTTATGGCACAGGATTTTTGAACTTATGGATTAGGATTAGAAATATATTAAAAAATTACTTTTTCCTGGAATGGGAAACCAAGGGACCATTCCAATTGAATCTCTCTCATTGTCTTTTTGTGCCCTCTTCCCCATATTTCTTTTCTTCCTGATGTGTAGATGTCTACATCCTGTTTCTTTTCTTCCCAACAACCAAAAATTTTAAAAATCTAACTCCTGTTTACAGCACATCCATCCATCCATCCATTCATACATGCATGCATACATCCATGCATACACACATACATCCATACATACACACATACATCCAAACATGCATCCATACATCCATGCATACACACATATATCCATCCATGCATTCATGATACACATATATATACATGCATAAATACATATATACATACATCCAATGCGTACATGCATGCATCCATACATGTATATGTACATATATACATACATGAATAGAACTAATAAATGACACCCACACACACCGCAAATATGTTTGATCCTAATTAGATGAACAGGGACCTGACATCAATAATCTGAACTGTTGGATGTGATTTACTATCTCTGAACTACTTACTATTAAGAAATATAATTTTGTGATCCCTAGCATATGCATCACTGGACATGATTTACTATCTTTAAACTGCTTACTATTAAGAAATCATATAATTTTGTGATCCCTACCATATGCATCACTTATGCATCTGGTGGTCAAAAATGAACAATTTAAATAACACAAACAATGCATATTTTTGTCCACGGATGCATAAGCTAGAGATCTCCAAATTAAGATTTTAAATCCTATGAGACGGAGGTGTCCCGATATCTCCATGGAATGGGCTGCCCCACTATCCATCCCAATAGCAATCTTAGTCATGCATCCTGATACATCCTCCATCTCTTTCCCCTTCTTTCCTTTTCTTTCTTTTTCTTTTATTTCCTTCGTTTTCTTTCTCTCTTCTACTTTCTTTTCTTTCCTTTCTTTTTTCTTTTTTTCTTATCCCTTCCTTTCTGTTTCTTTTTTTTTTCCTTTTTTTCTTCTTCCTCTTTCCTTTCTTCCTTCTTTCCATCCTTTCCTTTTCTTCTCCCTTTCTTTCTTTCTTTCTTTTTTCTTCTTCTTCTTTCCTTTCACTTTGTCCCTTTCTTCATCTTCCTTTTCTTTCTTTCCTCTTCCTCCACCCCCCCTCCCGACATGGATGGGTTTCGAAGTCCCAGCCCTAAACAAGACAGGAGGGCCGAGATGCCCCTATCTCGTTGGGACATAAAACCTTACACCAAATCACATGATTTTTTGATTATAAATAGTAAAGAGATAATAGATCATATCCAATAGCTTTGATCATGAATCCTGGGGCCCCGGTCATCCAATCAAGACTAACCTTATTTAGGCTATTGCATGAACGCCCACATGTTAGCTCTAATACACACACACACATATATAATTTAAATTTTATTTTTTTTGACTATCTTGAATTTTCCGACTCTAAGATTCTCACCAAACTCCTAATTTCTCAACCTCGCAGAATCATTCCCCAAATACTGAACTTTTGACTATGGATGAGACCCATTAATAGTGAGAAAAAGTAAATAGAAATTGCTAGTAATGGCACAAATGATGAAGTAATTTAGATAGCTAAGTTTGCGAAAATTAATTTAGGTTCCAACTTTATTTGAGAAAGATATTTGCAATCATGCTGCCAAGGAATTGTAACAAGCCAACTAACCAAAAGCTTTGCGATGAACATTGTGAGGACAAAAAATCCTGTGGTAACTTCTACTCACAAGTGTAACATTGGGAATAAGAAAAGCTCTATTACCTATAAGTTTAACTTCTAATAGATAAAACAAATTTACAAAGAGAAAATGGCAAAAAATTGGTCGGCACATTTCATATAATCATATTGTAACTCGTAACCATCCTACAAAACTACAAAATCTACAAATATTGTCATCATTAAATTGGAAGTTTAGATCAAAAACAAGCAGCAAGGAGTGAGAGCACTAGATCCTCAACCAACATTTTCAAATTTGTAGCAGATAATGGCTAATAATCTACAACATATACTAGCAAAATCATAGTTTCGTTTATTTCTGTGTATATCTTATGAATTATTATGCCAAATATGCAAAAAAAATAAATAAATAAAAAGAAATACACATGCACAAAACAACATATCTACCACACAGGTTCAAAAACTGCTCAATGAAAGAAATATAAGGCATAAGAATCAAAAAGAAAGGGTCCTCGATTATTTTCCCACAATGAAATACAATTCAGCCTTATTTCCAATGCCATTCACCAAATTAGATGCTTCAAGAAGAAACCAGACTCACAAGTGATGAGAAAACCATAAAATGAGCCTAGTGCGGCACTCCATGTCCAAATCACCAATTCTCTCAAAAAGAGCACGTACAGCTCCTGCTACAACAGCAGGGAATGCCCCTGGGAGCGCCTAGAAGAATACCACAAGAAACAGAAATCAACCTTTTGAGTATCAAAAGTTCCCCAATGAGACAGACTATAATTCAAAAAATATCTAAAAAAGGCAAAAAAAAAAGCCTAGTCATTGATAAAGAACTATATGGTATAAAATAATTTTCAGCCCACAGTGTGTCCATTGACCCACGCTGGTAGCATTATAAAAGAAACACTTGATAATAATATAATAATGAAAATTCAACTTAATGGCTAGGATACACACCACAAAGGTGCAATATTTATAAGAAAAATAGTTAGGTGAAGCATGTGAGATAGATAGAGAAATCATAAGGATTTTGTTTTTTGAAATAAAAAGATGATAAGAGAAAAGAGAAGGCAAACAAAAACACATGGAAGAGAGCATAATCATTAAACATAGTAAATTAATGAGAAAACTGCTTAAAATTATGAGCCAAGGTCGGTAATCAAGTAAAGAATTTAGAGAAGAGGTAATATAAAAATTTTCAAGAAAGTATTCCTTGGAAGGGGTTACGCACCACTACATTATACCAATCAAAGCAGAAGTGAGAAAGATGGGCATCAAAGCAAATTTGAGGGAAGTTCCAAAAACTTTGATTAGTAGCATGTCATAGTCTCAAAAACTTGCTAAGCATAAAATTACCTTGCAAAGGTCGATGATAACCAGTGTATAGTATATTGGCTTAAATGGTGGCTGCGGCAGCAATAGTAGCTGCAAGATGACAAGATTTAACAATAAGTTTCAAAATTACATGTAATACTAACATAGCATGCACAAAATACAATTATCCAGATCAGTGAGGATTTCAGTTATCATGCCTACATGCTTTGGACAGGATGCATGCATGCATACATACATACATGCAATGCAGGATAAATTCCACAGTTGAAAAACATTATTGTATTTGGTCACCGAGACTCTCATAATGTAACATATCTAATCCTAATATGTGTCAAATACAAATCAAAGAACGATTTGAAGTTTCAGCCATCCCAAAATGGATAATGGAATGCTTGAACTGGCATATGGGGCAAATATATTTACTAGAGAGCATCTTCTGCAAATACCTTTTGTCTTTTCTGAGAATAATTTTGTCAAGTTAAATATGAAGAGAAGAATCAGAAACATTCAACATAGGGCTCAAAAAAAAAAAAAAAGGAAACTGACTGTTAAAAGAAGGCACTGCTCCAAAAAAGATGGCTTCTTTGTTTAGTCCATTCCTTTAGTTGACCCCCAAAAAAAAAAAACAATTTCATCAAAATATCTCTTCATCAATTCTCTCTAAATACACTATTTCCAACATTCATGTTCTTGTAGTTGGTTTCCATTATTTGGTACATGGGCTATAGCTCTCAAAAAGAAATCATGATGTTAAGGAAGCCAAATGTTCTGTGCAAACCAGGCATCAGGGGATTGGCCCCATAGGAAGATATTGAAAAATTTCCTTTGAGAGGAGGTTAATATCACTTAATCAAGCATCTCCTCCAATAAGACAGTTCTCATCATCTCAATCCATCACATATTAAAAAAAAAAAAAAAAAAAAAAAAAAAGAAAAACAGCTAATTGTGCCATCATATTATCATGAGAAGGGCCTCTCAGAGCATGGTCCAAGTTTTATGTAGCCAAAATATGAGTTATCATTTGAGCTAACAGTAAAAGAAAACTGGATAATGTGATACTCAACTACAGTTCGCTATTTACAGTTATTTCATATATGGAAATCAGTAAAATATAATAACACACTCGGTTTTAAAAGGTGGTCAAATACTATAAAAAAACCGGTTTAATCATATATCATGGAAAATAAAAAAAAATAAATTTGTATGAAACAATTTCCATAATCCTAATTATTCAAAAACTGACTATAATATTGTGCTCAAGCTTATTCTTACAATTCTGTGGATGCAATTTAAATTTCGGAATACTGATGAAAATAAGCTAGCTGCCATACTAGAGACTGATCTAGTATCTATACATCAGTTTTAGCTCGTAAGAAGCAATCTCGAAGCTAACTTAAAGAGTCGCAAGTCTCGGTTTCACAATAATGGACCTCAAAATCTAGCTTGATATCTGACAGGCAGCTAAGATTTTGCACCAATTTTGACACTAGTTAGGATCCTCTCTGCTAGAGGAAGGTTAAGGAAAAGAGCTGCCGGACTCTTATTAATGTTCTCAACCTCATAAAACTCTCTTAATGTTGCAAGTCTTCTTATGGGCCAGTACAGGTTGAAGAAGTCCTGGCACACTGTCAAGTTCTTGTAGAACATTGACCTGAATGCTATCAACAGATATAGCCCTAACTACGGACAACAACCTTATGTTATATCATTGATTGAGTTGAAAACATAGCATGCTTTTCCTTAAGGTAATGCCACAATGAATTCTTATTTTGTATTTGAATCTGCAAATAACACTTTTCTTATTATTTCTGTTTCTTAACTTCATTCTTCCCTCTTCCATATTTGATTTTCTTCTATTTTCACTAGGCACATGAAGTGGTAATGCAGTCCTAACCCTTCTGCATTTGCGACAGAGACAGATATGGTGCATTTAAAATGAATTTTCTAAGAAAATTAACAGACAATTTTCTAAAAACATAAACAGAAATCAGAAATGTTTTGGGCAATCAATGACATTGAAGAACCACGTCTAGAAGTGAGTAAATATGAGAAAATACAAAGATGTACCTGAGAAAAAATAGTCTCTGCCATCAGATATTCATAGCGGAATGGTACAGGCAGACCAACCATGCACGAAGCACATTCCTTTCGGCTATCTTTCCAAGAAGCAGATAATTACAACGGTTTAAATTATATGTATCCATAAAATGTATTGCAGCAACTCATCAAAAAAATAAAAGTGAACAATATAAGTTCCACGATGAAATGTGATATTGCTGGTACTCAGCCCCAAAGGATTAAAGCTATTCATTGATGGTCAAGAAGATGCATCACATTGTCATGCCAATTCAAGCATGGATATTTACCACCCGCATTGTTTTGGCATCTCATGATAGGCTACTAGGGATATTATTAATAATATTCTCACACTAGCAGGAAACATGTGACATCCCTATGGTAGAAGAAATAAAACAAAAATTTATGGAATTGAAAAGGTAATTGTAGATAGCTAAACATGACAAATAAAAGAAACAGTGGGAGAGATTGCAATGACACACCAAATATATTTTCTAAAGAAATATGCATCATCAACTAATGCTGCATACCTCACAGTACAAAAACATTATTTCTAAATGATGTTAACCTAAGTTGTCAGGCAGAGCTAAACCTAGACAAAGTTTCCACTAAAATATGGATGGTGGCAGGTGAAATGAAGTTAAAAGAGAATGTTCTACAAGATATCAAATCCTTGAACAGCATCTGTTTAGGTCTGTTAAAAAGATGGGTAATGATCCCCAAAGAAATAAAAATTTAAACAAGTGCATATACAAAATCAGACTTGTGTCGCAGTATGGTACATTTATTGCAATTAGCTCTAACCAGAAATCAACGAGTAAAAAAACCAATCAATTTATCCCTACATATAATGGGAAAACTCCCAAGTCCAGCATGTGTGCTGGACTCTGAAGTCTTCCTGTCTATATTTATTTTTTGTTCTTCAGTTTCCAAATTAGCAAATCAAGATGAGCCAGGTGTAGGAACTACAGAAAAGACCTATTCTAACAACTAAGTACAAGGCAGAAGAGAAATTCCTTGAATGTGCATTACATGTGCTGGAAGTATTTGGGATATGAAATAAACCATATTCAACAGGGCATGTTCCTTGAAATTCTGTTCATGTCAATCAGGGCCATTAAGCAAAATCAGCCTCATATCATTTGTCACAACTGTAGCAGCGCTCAGAAAATTAACAAAATAAAAACTCTTTAGTACCTAAAATATATACAAGGAATTCCAACTAGAATATCTAGCATTATTATGTGCACCAATTAGTACTCATAAAGATTAGAGCTATTGATCAAGTATTTAGCTGACAATGATCTGACTATAAAATTTAGCATTATTTTGTACACCAATAATAAAGATTAGAGCTAACATGTCAAAATTGAGATGGAAATTAAAATTTCAGTGAAAGCATAGGCCATAGTGTTAAATATGAAAAAGAAGTGGTATTTACAAACCATCCATTAAAGAAAAGAAGCACATCCAGCAAATATTCTTCAACAACAAAACGATCAATTGGTTGCATGTCCTGCCATCCACAAAAAAAAGCATTAATATTAACCAAAAAAGAGAAGATATGATTATTATAATTCAAGACTGAAAAAAAAAGGATAGAATATTGTAATTGATGAGGCAAAGCATGTGCTTGTTATCCCAGAAAATGCATCAACTAAGAAGATACTAAAGATCATTGAATGTTCAAATAAGCAACACAGAGATTATAAAAAGATTATGTGAAACAAAAGGCATGAAGAAAATAATGACAAAGCAAATAACCCAACCAAACTTGATCCTCCCTCTACTCAGAAGTATATAGAGAAGAAATACAAACAGCCGCAGGTATACTAAGTTTAAAGTTCCATTTCACTACCAATGGTCCAACATATGACCCAAGCATCCAAATTACAGGAAATTCCAACGATATCCTTTACAATTTAGATAAAAAAGGTTATCATGTTCATAGAAATGGTGGTTATGTAGAAATTTTGTGGTGCCCCCATAGCCTTGGAGGTGACACAGGTGGAGCCGATTCAATAGGCTCCAGGTTCTCCATGACTAGGCTAGGGTGGAGGTTCAACCCTCCACGGGATTTGATGGAGGCTCAGGTGTGGCGTTTGCAAGGCCTAAGAGGCCAAGGAAGAGGCCTAGGTGAAGGTATCTTCGAGCAAGGGAGCCAGCACCATTAGGAGCTGTTTACACGGGAACAGCTTCTCCCGTGGGTTCTAGGATTGGGCTTTAATCCTAGGGGCTTGGGGCTCGAGTTTATGAGTTCCAAGGGTGGCTAATCCATGGTTTGGATCAGATTTGGATCCATAGGGATAAGAGCATGCAAGTCTTGGGCTTAGGTGAGTGCTAACATGCATGGGTTAGCTTAGGGGAGTTTTTTGGATTGGGTTTCGACCCATTGTTCAGGGTATATAAATACTTATATATATTACTTAATTTAGGGTGGAATAAATCAATCATTTTCTCCCAAACCCTAACCTTTCTCTCTCCTCTCTTGCACATCCTAGGGGCTCTCTGCAAACCCTAGGTGCCGCCCAAATGAAGGAAGAAAACTACTTTGTGCTGCCAATCACCATCTCCTACTTGGACTAGAGAAGACAACCTTGTAGCCACAAACCTGATCTTCTGGTTATTCTTGGACATTGGGGATGCCCAAAACCTGGTTGCTAGTGTTGTTTCAGATCTCCAAGGAGTCCTAGAGGTCTGGGAGGCGTCCCACATCAATCCTATAAGGATTGGAACAAGAACAAGGAGATCTATAAAAGCTGCTGCCCAGAAATCCGCCCAAAATTTTCAGCAACAAATCCTTGATGTTTCCGCATCTCCACAGCCCTTATTGGTGGTTTCTAGCAAGCCATGCTCCAAGGGGAAGTGAAGATCCTAACGATTGGTATCAAAGCCCGAGTTGCGTGGAGAAGGAAGGAGACGCCAAAGGTTGAAGATCTTCAGGTGCTGAAATTTGCTGCAAAGGGTTCTAGACGTCCCTTCTACGAGTTGCTGGTCTCCATGCCTAAGTCCCATTAATTTTAAACGTCAAAATAGTAGGTCCTCATGTTCTTCAAGCCTCTACTATTTTGATTTCACCCCAATCTAATCCTCGGTGGATTAGGAAACAAAGATGTTTCAGAAAGGCTATCGCGCAGAAATTTCAACAAAGTTTTCTGTCAAAGGTATTTTTCTCAAACAGATCTGTGTTGTTTGTGGTTGTGGTTTTAAGACATCATGAGCAGCGGGATGAAGATCAATTTTTAGAAGTTTGACCGAAAGAAAAACTTCTCGATGTAGAGGATGAGGGAAGAGGATCTGTTGGTTCAGCAGGAGCTTGATCTGGCTTTGGAGGAAAAGTCAAAGGGGACGACAGATCGGGCTTGGAATTCTCTGGAGAAGAAGGCCTGCTCGCTGAATAAGTGGTGTTTGGCGGACTCGATGCTGTATGGCGTGTTAGAGGAGAAGACACCCTAAGGATTGTGGTAAAAGTTGCACACCCTGTACAGGGGAAGGAACATATGCAACAAGCTGATGCTGAAGAAGCAACTCTACAGTTTTCGGATGGAAAAAGATAGAGATATATTAGAACATGTTCAGCAGTTCGACCAGCTAAGTATTGATTTACTCAATTTGAGTGTGGTATAAGGAGGACAAGTCTCTGTTATTGCTGTGCTCACTATCCGGAAGCTTCGATCCACTGATGACAACTCTGTTGTACAGGAAGAAGATACTAGTCTATGAGAAGATAATGTTGGTCCTTCAGACGAATGAGCAGAGAGAACAAATGGTGAGTAGTAATACGAGGGTTCCACAGGATGCCATGGTGGCCAATGAAAGGCCTAGGAGGAAGAAGGATAGACGCGAGGCAGTAGGGAGCCAAAGGTCCCCAAGGGGTATCAGGGAGGTAAGGTATTTCGTGTGCAGGCAGCTAGGGCACATGAAGAGATTGTCCACATAGGAAGAGAGAAGGGAGAAGGTTCCAGATCGGAGTCATCCAGTCCAGTGGCTGAGAGCGATGGATCAGATGATCTTCTGATGTTATCGACTAAACACGAGGAGACAGATCGATGGGTACTAGACCCTGCTAGCTCTTATCATTATACACCTCATCAGGCGTAGTTCGCTTCTCACACACAAGTGGGTGAGGGGCAGCGAGTGATACTAAGAGATGGGAGCTCTTATAGTGTAGCAGGAGTGGGTTCCATCAAACTGAAGATGTATGACGAGAGGGTGCGGACCTTGATAGATGTGCATCATGTACCAGATCTGAGGAGCGTAATATCACTTGAACACTTGGAGAAAAAGACTTCATTTTCAGAAGCAATTCAGGGGTGCTGAATGTCTCCAAAGATGACAGGATTGTGATGAGAGGGAGAAGGTTGAGTTGTCTGTACCAGATGAGGGATCTGTTTTGTCTGAAAAGACTGAGGTGATTGTTTCAGCCATGGAGGATCAGCAGAAGGTTCAATCGGTGCAGATTGGATAGCTAATGGTGTTTATCGGATCTGCATGTTGCTGGATAACCGAATCACAAGGAGATGGAGCACCAGGGACAGGTGCGTCCACACGTGGAAGAGCATCAGAGAGAGGTTCCTTCACGGATGATGATGAAAACCATGGCCATGGCACGGGCTCTAGACAAGGAGGTGCAGAGAGAGGTGTCTCCCAATCGCTCGGGCAGTGGTGAACGGACACCAGAAGAGGGCCTCCAGGTGTATGCATCGGGATTAGATGCTATGAAAGCGACAGGATGCAGGGAGGACCTAGAGACCTATGAGAAGGCTTCGACGAATCGAAAGCAGGAGAGTGGAGCCGCAGTCACTCCTGGATTATCCGATGCTGCGGCAAAACATGCCACAGGAGCAGCGGTGGTCAGAACCGTTGAGCCAATGGTGATTAGAGCCACTAGAGCAGCGACGAGCAGAGTCACTGGAGCTGCGACTATTGAGTCGTAGGTGGAGTCGCTGGAGGCGTGACAGATGGAGTCGCAGAGGTAGCAGCGGGAGTAGCAACTGGATCAACGATGGGCACAAGCACTGATGACAGGATCTACATGAGAGTATCTAAATGCAGAATGAGATCTTCAACCGTAAGGCGGTGGCAGTCTCCCGAACAGCTTCAGAACTGAAATATACTACGATGGCGAAGAGATCTGCATTGTTGGCTTCTTTCCAGATTGACCAGATCGTGCAGAGGATCAAAGCTCGATGCAAAGCGGTACTTGCCAAGGCTTTGGAAGCACCAAGGTGGAGATTGTAGGAATTCTGTGGTGCCCCATAGCCTTGGAGGTGACCACAGGTGGAGCCGGTTCTATAGGCTCCAGGTTCACTATGACAGGCGTAGCCATAAGCTAGGATGGAGGTTCAGCCCTCTATGAAATTTGATGGAGGCTCAGGTGCAGCGTTTGCAAGACCTAGGAGACCAAGGAAGAGGCTTAGGTGAAGGTATCTTAAAGCAAGGGAGCCAGCACCATCAGGAGCGGTTTACACGAGAACAGCTTCTTCCATGGGTTCTAGGATTGCACTTTGATCCTAGGGGCTTGGGGCCCAAGTTTATGAGCTCCAAGGGTGGCTAATCCATGGTTTAGATCAAGTTTAGGTCCATGGGGATAAGAGCATGCAAGTCTTGGACTTAGGTGAGTGCTTTCATGTATGGGTTAGCCTAGAAAATTTTTTTGAGTTGAATTTAGACCCATTGTTCGGGGTATAGAAATACTTGTATATGCTATCTGGTTTAGGATGGAACGAATCAATCTTTTTCTCCCAAAGCCTAACCTCTCTCTCTCTCCTCTCTTCCACATCCTAGGGGCTCTCTCCAAACCCTAGGTGCCGCCCAAGTGAAGGAAACTCCTTTATGCTGCCAATCACCATGTCCTACTTGGACTAGGAGAAGACAGCCTTGCAGCCACAAACCTGATCTCCTGGTTATTCTTGGACATTGGGGACGTCCAAATTGCTGGTGTTGTTTCAGATCTCCAAGGAGTCCTAGAGGTCTAGGAGGCGTTCCACATCAATCCTATAAGGATTGGGAACAAAAACAAGGAGATCTATAAAAGCTGCTGCCTAAAAATCCGTCCAGAACTTTCAGCAACAAGTCCTTGGTGTTTCCGCATCTCCACAGCCCTTGTTGGTGGTTTCTAGCGAGCCACGGTCCAAGGGAAAGTCAAGGAAGATCCTAACAGGTTATTCTTGCATGTCTCATGAGACCCCTAATTTTCTTCACACTAGTTAGCACTGTTGCATGAGTTTTTACTTATAATGTATTTAATAGCTTTACTGCTTATATTTGCTCACAAAACTTTATAAAAGAAGAACCAAATTGCATATGGCAAGTATTGCCAAACAAATACATTATCATGAAAGCACAACTCTGAGAACTCCCATCTCAGATCACATGGTAAAGTGACATCTTCCACCTCAAGGCACAACTCCTATGCTATGAAAATATGGTAGTGAAAAACCACACCTTATTTGACCAATTTATGCTTCAACTACACTTGATATAGAGAAGAATGTAGGGGAAATGAAAACTCAAAACTAGTAAGGTTCTAGTAAGGTTTTTCATTTAAAGAAAATTTTCTTGTCCAATACAAGAGACAATCGACAAAACATTCATAAATCCAAGGAAGTTACCTCAGTTTTATCTGAAGAAAATATGTTAAGCCTGCGAAGCCTCTGAGGATACTTCAACCAGGCTTGATGCTTTTCTTTTCCTCTCGAGGCTGTATAATGTATATCTAAGGGTTCAGGTGGCTCAGGGCAACTGATAGAAGAAAGACTGTGAGATTTTCCTGCTACTAATTGTGCTTCAAAAGATAGGTGAGGTCTTGGAACTGGAAGAGGTTATAAGAGAAACTAGATTAGTAACCAGATTAGTAACCACCAAACATAAGCAAATAGAAAGAGTCAGCAGAATTGCAAGAAATATTCAATTAATGTACTCAAAAGATAAAAACAGACAGACAGAACACACTTGGAAACTCAATGCCACAACCCCCTTCCCCCCAAGAAAAAAGTAAACATAAAAAAATGCCTGTGTGCAGAGAAACTGGAAGGAAAAGATACAGACAAGCATATGTTCATTTGTAATTAGGTTATATCACCATTCAGTAAATAAGGAGTCCTCAAGGAACATACATATACCCAACAAAAAAAAAAAAAAAGAAGTAGAGAAAGTAACATAAACAATAAAATAAGTATGATGAATATAAATTAAATTAAAAATTCAATAACCTAAACCTGTATAAATATAAGGGCCATGCAAACTAACATCAACATTCACAATAAATGCTAAGCAAATCAGAATTAGGGCGCATAGAACTGCTCGTCATACATAGGCACATGATCCTTCATCTCTAAACAGGCATAACCCTTATTGTTTCAGGTTTTCTCATGAGGTGTGATGTTAGTTTATCATTTTTAACAATACCCACATTTAAAAGATTTGTAGCATATGCATTGTACACACAGATAATCATATATTCATTATAATTAGTATTTTGCAAGTGCAATGCATGGTATTTTTATATTAAAAAGATGGAGAGGTGAGAGATAGAGCGTATTTGTGTGTGTGTGTGTGTGTGTGTGAGAGAGAGAGAGAGAGAGAGAGAAGTTCGCTAGAGATATTTCTAGAAAGGAAAGCTGCTGTACGAGAGAGAGAGAGAGAGAGAGGGAGAGAGAGAGAGAGAGATGTTTTCTTTAAAAGAAGGAAAAAGAGTATCATATTTATGGGATCAAGCATAACTAATACAAGGGTCCTATGGGGATTCACTGCTGGAATCCAACTTTGCATGGCCCAGTCCAGAAAGTACCCATTACATATAGTACACGAGTGTGATAACCACGTCCATGAGCAACCCACCCTCTCCCTACATGTATGTATAGGCTAAGAGGCTCCAAATCACCAGATTTTTGGTCTATAAGCAATTTACAGGTGGTAGATTACATCCAACAGCTCGAATGGTTAGTGTTGGATCCCCACCTCTCAATTCACCTAACAAGAACCACACATCAAATTTGGCCAACCGGACCCTTGTGCACCCTATATATACAAATATATACATGCATTGCATGCACGCACACGTACATATATATCCATGCTCTATGCATATATGTAGTACAAATATGTATGTATACATACACAAATACATATGTATATGTATACGCATGTATACATACAAACATACATATGTATACATGTACATATGCATGTGTATATATACATATACATGCATATATGTAAATGTATATGCATGTATACATACAAATATACATATGTACATAAAAAATATAATATGTATTTTTTTTAGCTTCAATATAGTGGAACTTCTCAATAACAACCAAGTCCTACAAAAAAGTCCAATTCAACAATACTAACTAGGAGACTAGCACAATTATTAGGCAGACAATCACAAAGCCTTTTACTCAACTACCATAATAAAAAAATGAAACACCTTAACATAAAAATTGTTGTTAAATTTAAGATGATATTAAGAAAAGAAAGAACAAAAGCACATACCACTATCAATTTTCCATCCATTGTTCGAAAGAACTTGTATACGGTCCCATAAATCTTCTAAAAAATCCTGAATAGATAAATAGGTAGAATGATGATAAAACAATGGCAAAGTTATTTCTACTTGTATGCTGAGATAGATGTCAGTGTTTCCATGTATTTGAAAAATTTTTTAAATAATGTGCAGATAAACTTACAGACTTACATATGTAAACAAAAGGATACGCATAATACCCTCCAGCATGAACTGTTTTCAGCTTAATACAACATGAATTTTTGACTATAGTAACAATAATGAAACATCTACTACAATTAGCATAACAAAGTTTCCATGAAACTTTGACAGCCCAAAGCAATTTGAGATATTGGTAGGCTCTAAAATATCTGGTGACCAAAAAAGATATCGATGAAGTTAAAGTCAAGCTCCAATGCTCCTATCCAACATGAATACAAAACAATGACTTGCTAAAGATGGAGCATTATAAAAACATAGAAGAGAATACAACAGCAAAGACTCTTTATGAAGCAAATTTAGGATTTATCTATGTGCTTAAATAAATATAATTATCAAGCAACAAGAAGCTTATCAAAGTAGACAATGCACAGGATCAAAATAAGAAAGTGTGGTTGATAAGGCTCAAGCTATCACAAAAACTAAAAGAGAGTAAAGAAACATGATCATGATAACACAGTCAATATGCTACAACACAGTAGGCACATCATATGTTGCTAAGAAGTAACTCAATTCCCTTAACATAAAGCATGGTACACATCCTAAATTTGAGCCACCGAAATCAAAATGACAGCAAAGACTTAACAAACTTTGATGGAGAAGCTTCAATTACGGTAGAATATAGAGATTGATTTGGACCAAAAAAAAAAAACTAATTAAAGTGGACAACATTTCAAATGAGAATGTAATGCAGAAGTACTTGATTTCCCCTCATTCCAAATTGATGTCTCTTTATAAACATTAACCTCTTCCTCCCTTAGCATTTCCCTTCACACCTCTCGCTGTCTCCTCATTCCCTGCATTACTATCAATCTTCTAGGTTATATTGGCTCCAATCCTAAGCCACCAAAGAAATTAAGAAGGGTATCAAGTTGGCAGAAGCTCCCTTCCACTGATCTAATGATTTCATAAAAATTCAGATATACAATTGTACCCATTTTCAAGAATTGGCATCCACAGTGTCAGTAATTCACCAAAATTTGATTCATCGAGTCAACACCATACAATTGGGAGACCTTGTTCTGTATGACAATATACCAGTGGTAGGTGATGGGTGCCTTATTTTAAATTTTCTTTGGGTTCGTTAGTTGCCTACTCTCTTGCTTTGACTAGTTCATTGCATACACCGGCTTCCCAACAAGAATCATGATATTCCACACCCCAATTCACAAAAATTTTTATTTGAATAAACATATGGTAGAAGTTTAACTGAAAAACTGGCTTGAATTTCCGAAGCAATCTTCTAAAAGGAGCATCCTTTTTTTACAATAATATGAAACTCCAATCAAATTTTTCACCATTAATAGTCCATCTGTATAAATTATATGATTATAGCACAAAACAAAAGATAAGAATATCAATTTGATACTGAACATTGAAGTTTGTCAAACATCCAAGATCCAACCATACACAATTTAGAGATAAACATTTGATAGACATACTTTCTCACCTTTAAAAAAAATAAATTACTGATGGATTTTATATTCTTCAACCAACTGTAAACTCCAAAGATATTTTCATGCAAGGACAATAAAACACGAGGCATCAAAACTGATGTCAGAGTCCTATCATTAGTAACATGCTGCTACATTCTTGCCATATGACAACAACTAAATCCTGTCCACTATGAAATAAAGAAAAAGAATCCTTGATAACATCTAGGCAAAAATAGTCAAGAAAACACAAAAATAAAAAAATAAAAAAATATATTGGTTCTGTGTCCAAATGCCTGATAACAGCCAGATCAATAATGTTGCATGGACCTGGTCATTAGAATCAGATGGACATATATCCAACTGTCTGACTTGGCAAAAGGGGAAAAAGGATGCAAGAGGATAACATAGAAAAAAATAATTTAAACTATTATAATTTTAAATTTAAATATTTTAAGAAACACTAAAAGATATTACTTGTAAAGTCTCCTGACATATATATCTCATGCAAACTTCCTAGGTAGCTAAAGGATTTGGATAAAATTTGGAATTATACAAAGTGATCTTGATACCCACATCCTTGACCAATATCTGAAACGAACAAAAGCTTACTTTTAACACTATTATAGTGGTTAAACTAATTGTTGACGAGTCTGACTCCTAATCAATGACTAAGCTGAAACTAAAGAAAAATTGATAAGTATCCAAGTGTCTGACATGTATCCTATTTGGATACGCATCCAGAACAGATTCTACGAGTTCGTCATAAATGCCCAGATAACACAAAAGAGCAGTAACATATCAAGAATAATATTATAATCTATTTTATTTACTAATATAGAGAGAATTGATTTCTATGTCCAATGGGAACACTTTGCAACATGAAAAGCAAGTTCATAAGGACCAAATTTTACCAAGTCCGGCCCATGCATAGCCTTATAGGACTTCTATATTATACATATTCTACTTCTTTAAGACAAGATTGTTGATGAATACTGAAAAATATAAGCCCTGATCTCTGAACCATGTCAGTGCTGATTGCATCAATATTCATCAACAAAGATGTCAAATGCAAAGTAGCTGTGCCTTACACAAGACCAGCTGTCTTAAAGCATGTCTCAATTAATTTTGCCTATAGAACCATAATATCTAAGGATTTAATGTCAAGGGTCAGTATCAAAGAGATGGCAGTCAATATGGTACAACACTTGGTACAAGGGCGATATGGGGGTGATACGCCTAGCCACAATCATGAGAAAAAATGAAAATAAGAAAAAGCATTGAGTGGTACCAGACTGGTGAAGAGTTGGTACACCTTGATATAGCATGATATGGGCTCAATTCACCAAAAAGTGGTGCATACCAGCCTCAATCATACTGGCTCAAACTCATTCCTGTACATACCGGCATGTACAGGGCCAGTACACACAAGAATTCAGCTTTTGATAACAACATTGAGAGATAATATTCATTATTGTATGTTTTATCAGTTTACATAATGTGGAAGATTTTTGCCTATGATCAAATACTGAAAAGACAGAATCATCACAGATCTGAAGCCATGTTGCTTGACAACAATTTGTAGTAGCTATACGATGTGCTAGATGTGCTAGTATGAATGCATGCATGTACATAATATTTTTCAACAGTCCTGTGCTTGTGACTAAGCCATTGTATACCATCCATTCGGCCCAGCTTTACTGCATCATCTTCATCACTCATCCATATTATTACAGATTATTCTTCCATATGCTCCCACTAGGATCTAAATTTGCTGTAATGTTTCCAATTTCTATAATTTTATCTTTGGCCTTACATTCTCTATCCTAACCCTTCAAACCAAGGTTCGTTGACTCGGAACTGGATCTATGCCGGCTGGCCAGCGGTATGAGTCAATACACCCCCATACCCAACCGTACCAGGCCCAAACTGACACAGAAACAAGGGAGAGCTGGGGATGAAGAGAGAGAGGGGCATCATGTTAAAAAAATACAATGTCACCACTGTTTCGAACCCACAGTGTATGCAAGATCGATTTCAACCGTCCGATGGCCACAGCAACCTCGAAGGGCCACCACCAGCCTTTCCCTCTCCTCCTCTATCTCTATCTTCCTCTCCTTCCTTCTCCCTTTATACGTTTTCACTGGCATTCCGAATTGAATGCTCAAGCTGCACCAGTTGGTCGCAGTACGGTTTGACACGTCTCAACTGCCTAGCTCGAGGCGGTCCAGCATTCCATGCTTCAATCAAAATATAAACCTATATCTTACTAAGAACCCCATAAACCTCAACAGTAAATGCACATCATAACATCTTTTTGGTTTTCTACCACTTTGTGTTGAGCTGGTGCTACTTACAAGTTTCTCCTCATGCAATCATCCCTCAAACCATGGTTCTTCATTGTACAAACATCTCTTCAACATTCTAATTTCTATCATACTTAGGTGCTCAAAACTCGTTGCTGCCCAACTGTCTGAACAGATTAAAGGCATTTTTAAAGTCCCATGATTTTTTTCAGGTGGACAGTCAAAGCCATTTGCCAATCACATAACATCTCAAATGCATCTCCCCCTTTCATTCACCAATTTAATTATACGAAATGTCTTAAATTCTTGATGTGTAATTATGGATCTTAGGAATCCATTAAGATAATGTTAGTCTAATCAACTTTGAGGATGCGTAAAATTTTCTTACTTATTATATAAACAGGAAGAGTTACATAATGTAAATCCAAAAAAAGCAAGACAGCAGAATTAGAAATCACAATAATTTAAATAATAATAATAATAACTACATTGAAGCATCTACATTAGATTGGGGCAAGTAAACAATAACTTGCAATCATATGTTGACTTATAAAGTTGTACCTTTTCCTCAAGCAATTTGTCCTCATCAGAATCAAAAACTGTGAAACCAATGTCTTGCGTGTGCCTTCTGATGCTTATATAAGATTGTACACCAATCATTACTCTCTCAAACTCGTCTGGAACTTGCTACAATACAAAATCCTACAGTCATTTTCTAATACATGATTTTTTTTTTTTGGGGGGATAAGTTTAGGATAGTATTATCAATAAAAAAATAGAACAAAGATGTAGACTATTGATATATTTTTTCCCTAATTGCAAACAAAAAATAATTTAGTAAGAAGCAAATAGATAATTATACTTTTTGTAACAAAGCATTTCTTATAGATAATAAGATTTCAAGAAGGCATATGCGGAATAACGTTATATCTCTCCCATCAATTACAAATGCCACTTGAAAACTTAAAATCAAGAGAGTGGACCACTAATAGAATAATGGCTCACCACAAGAGCACCTTTGACAGTGGGTGTAGCAAACGACCATTTTAATGCGCAAAATATGGAAGGTGCTCCCAAATTTAACCCCACAATACAACTTAAACAATTCTAGAATCCAATTTAACCATGAAAGAGCCCAGACACAAAAAAGCCAGGAGTAAAGAGACACCTTTAGCGGAGTCATAAAAACTCTCCAGATTTTTCACAAATTCAATAGTCATCATAAGTAATCGCAAAAGAGAGATTATTGACAGATAAACTAAACTGACGTACATATAGTAGTCAACTAACAATTGTGGAGTTCGAGAACACCACAACACATTTTTCAAAAACAATCTAACTCAAAGAGTAATCAAAAATATAAAATTTAAAATATAATGTTATTATGCTTAAAAAAAAGGCTCTACAACCTAGAAGCATTTATGCAGATCCAAAACATTCCAGGCACCAAATCAATATTACCTCAATGAGTTCTGCACCTCCCCATGGAAGGCAGGACAAAATACAAGTGATGTAAAAGTCAGCACGTGGTTGCCAAGAAGGATTTCCTGCCTCCTCATCTACTGTTGTTGCAGCAGATGACAACAGTGTCTCAAAGGCCTCAATAATTGAACCAGGCAAGATAACTTTGCTGCACATCTACGCTCCAAAAATAAATGGTCATAATAGAATTTTAAAAAAAAGGTACCAAAGCAATTTCCAGCTTAAGCATATTAATACCATAAATGTATGCAATAAGAAAATAAGACACCAAATAGCTCACATGCACAAAGACAAAAAGGAAAAAAAAGGAGGAAAAAAACAAAGAAAGAGAACATCCCTAAAGCCCCATAGTTCAATCAAGTCAGCAAATGTTCCTAATAGATTGTTTACAACTGGCAGCTTGGTTTGGAAATTATCGCACAGAAGAGATTAGAATAAAATAGAGAAAATGAAGGAGAAATATAAGAATCAAAATGTTTTTATACAAGATTGGTTCAGAACAAAACAAGCAGTAAACTACTAATGTTGCTGGCCCGGCATTTTCTCTTAATCAGCAGCAGGTTCGTCCTATTAAACTGACTTAAATTACAAGAGTTCGGATTAGTATAATATTTTGTAAACATACTATGCAATCAAGAATCAATCAAAAGTGAGATAAGCATAACAGTAGAAAAGATAACAATAATCAAATTAAAGAACAAAGCAAATAGCATGGCTGTACTAATGCACAATGGTTTTCAGGGTACCAGTTATCATTTACATTGATTGATATCTAACAGACATTATGTAACTGGCATGCAAATAATTTTAAGTAGACAAAAATATTAATATAATGCGCCTAAAGCATTTATAAGACCCTATTTGCATCGAGCTTCTTTACCTGTATCTTATCGCATAGAGTAGATAGCAACCACTAATATGTAATAACTGATACATAATAACTAATAGTCATTATGGGAATTGAAATTGGTAGACAAGGAAGCATTAAAAATCCACTTTAAGTCATGAAATCTCTGCAGACATGATTTGATTGGACACTAATTTGCCTGTGAGTACCACAAGAACTCAATCCACAATGTCTTAGGGAACCATCAGGCTGAAAACTTCCAGATGGTCCCAGATATGAACCACTGGACTGCATCATTTTTCCAGAAGTTTCAATATAGAAACCCATGTGTGCGTAGCTATCTATCTATATTGATCCATCTATTTACATACATGAATATACATATATGCATGCATGCATACATATATGCATGTAAGCATGCATCTATACATATACATATATGCATGCAAGCATGTGTGCATACATCCATGCATACGTACATACATGCATGTATGCGTCTATATATCTCTCTCTATCTATTTATCTATACATATATAGATACACACATACATACATACATATACATATATATGTATCCATATATGTATACATACATATATGTACATGTATATATACACATATCACACATACATACATAAATACATGTACAATGCATGCATGCATATGTATGTGTATGCGTATATTTATGCATGAATGAAAATGTACATATAGTTCCGGTCAAACTAACTAGTTTAGAGTGGTGTTTTGATGACATCAACATTTTCTATCAGTAAGCAACTCATAACTGGAAAGAAAAAAACTTGGATCTATCCCTTTAGGCAGCAAAACTTTCTAGTTAAACAGACATGAGACAGTAATTTCTGAAAAAAAAAAAGAAACTAAAAGTAAGAGACAAACATCCAATTTCATTGCAATAAAGAGCCAAGCAGTAGCCAGAAGACATCGTAACAATAACCAGCTGAGCAAAGGCAATTATTGTTACAGTGTAAATCTAACGGAAAAAAAAAAAACAGTTTCATTTAACTATATATATACTTCTTTAATGGACCCAAACAATCATCTAGACAAAATGTAGTACGACACTTCTTCAAACAAAAAAAACATGTTACAGCCACCAGTTAAAAAAAAAAACCCTAGTTGATGCAAATTGATGCAACATGATGCTAATTCAAAGGAGAAGAAAAAAAACGAAAGGAATGCTGCAGGCAATCAGCAACAGCATAATTACTGTTAAAGACCAAAACAGAAATAGCTTGCTCCAGAGAACCTACCAGTCCAGTGAGAAACCGCAACAAAAGACGAATCCTGTTATAATTTTCTGAATATAATGAATCCTGGAAATATAGCAGAGAAAATTGCCAAATTTCAAAATTAACATATTTGTTAATTTTTCTGAGAAAAAATACATTAAAAAAAACATGGAACTGAGCTGTAACTATCAAGGTAAGCCATCTCAGTATCAAGCCCCATACTAGTGCCACCTTGTCACTATGTTGGTACCCCCAATACGGTAGCAGTTTGGCGTACCGAGTGTCAGTAACCCCTCCCCCCCCACATATCATGTATGAGTACCAAAGCGGTATGGTACACCCCATACCACCCGATTTCGTACAGTATGGCACACCTTGGTAACTATGCTGCTTCATGTAATTGATAATGCATATCTTAATGCAGCACTTGTGGATTGCTCAATCTGAGATACTAAAACACAAAAAAGTAAAACCAGGTATCTTTAAAAATCACCCAATCAAGATGCACAATTTATGCTTAGACTGAAATCACACTGGTTTCAAATCTTCTTTGCAAGTGGCTAATTTTCTTCATGAAGCAATCATTGGAAGAAAAAAAATGGAAGCACACATTTACTACAAAAGGTAAGAGATACCAAGAAGCAGCAAATTTACCTGGAAGCTAGAACATGTGGTATCTACCACCCTCTTAGCAAAGTCCTCATTTTCTAAGTTTATCAAACCAACCTGAAGGTAAAGAAGTTAAAATTTGCAAATAAAACAAAACTTAGTATGCTATGCCATACACTTAACTCTTGCCATAAATATACAGACATAAACAAGAAGGTTAGTTGCACAAATAAAATGTTAACATGTAATAAACCCCTTTGTAATAGGACAGCGAAACCAAGCATTTCTCACAAATGAGCAATCAATAGTTTTGACAATGTTCACAAGTTGAAACAATGTACAGTGACATCTGAATCGCACAATGCCAACATAATAGTGGCACATTATCTAGTCTACCAACACCAGAGAAAACCATTGCAAAACACTACAGCATTGCCCTCAACATGGTGCATTTTGTATGCAAATTATGTATATAAGAAGTTGAACTAGAAACTACCTGAATTTATGTATTTCATGCAGTTAGAGTGGATTGTGCACCTCCACACAAACCCCTCAGCACATTTACAACATAATCCACAGTTTTAATTTACTAAACAAAGGAACAAAAGGATATCAACTAAGACCAATAAGATATAGGAAAAGGTAAAAACAGGTTTAGGTGTTTCTGGCTCTTATCTTAATCTATCATTTTAAAAATCCAAATTTTTAAGCAAGAATCCAATCATCTATGCCTGAAAGAAGGTGAGACTAGAGTTACTTTAAGAAGAACTTGAATTTCCTCTGCAAAGTAATTATTTTAAGTTTCTTGCTTCGACTAGAGATTAAATAAAACTGACTTCTGATAAGAATTTATAAAATTAGAATAAACATCATGGAAAAAAAATGATTACATTTTCATATCATTATCCATTAATGAGCTACTAAAGTGTGTAATGACCTGCAGAAACATGCATGGGCATCAAGGCAGTAAATAAGTAACAGTCTTGATAAATTAGTAGAAATATAATAAATAATCAACTTAGCTATCATGTTAATAACCACGTCAACAAATGCAAAGGGCTATAAGCTTAATTAGGTTCTGCTGAAGTGCACATTACAGGTTTTCCATTCTCATATCAAGCATTTTCTACTTGTTTTTCTAGCCTTAAATTTTAGTATTCACATATTCTATCACCTAAAAACTTGTTGCCAACATTTACAAGTTCAACCATTAGATAGAGAAACATGGAAGGATCATAGCCACATGGGCAGGGGCCAAGTTCCATTGAAAATCTAGATGATGGTTATTTGCTTTAGTTGTAAAGTAATTTCCAAACTAAAGAAACACATTGCAAGTGCAAGAAGAGAGGTATACAAATGTCGCATGGTTTGAGGGGGCTAATCAACTAGACAGCAATTAGAAAGCACCTTTGGGCCTCAAAACACAACAAACATACTTAGCAGGCAAAGCAGGAAGAGTATGAAAGACATGCATTGGAATACCCACAGATATGAAATGGATAGTGAGGAGAACCATAATCATGAGTAGGATTGCTTGAAAATTGCTTTTAAGAAAGTCACTCGCTGGTAGGTCCAAGAAGAACCTAAGGAAAGATTTAAGACGAGACATTCCTTAAGTACTGAAACCAACAACTGGCTAAAATCAACAAAAGAAATTAAACACATTGCACACTTAAACAAATCTACTTGGGGAAAAATAATCAAGGAATAAACCCTAAATGCACAATCAAGCCTAAGGATCCCAATGTAATATAATAATTAAGGTTATGGAACAGATTGTCTTGCATGTTAATTAAAGGACCATCAAAGATGCATATTTTGATTGGAAAAAATCACTAATCTTACATGCATGAAGGGACTGCTAAAATAACATACTCTTCAAAGAAGTAAATGCAATAAAAATATCCTGGGGCACTACAACATTTAACAAGCCTGCATATATGTAAAACAAAATAATTAAAAGCATCTTTAAAAAAGCATTATAGATTAATTTCTAACACTTGAGAAAGAAAACAAAAAGAATACCATACCAGTACTCCATACAAAGGAATTTTGTGCGGTAGCTGTTCAGCACATTGAAGAAGGAGCTGTTTGAATCCACAGGACCCATATTAGTACTTCAAACGTTAGCAAATTTCAGAATAGTGTTATTGACACAAAGGCTATGAAGTAGATTAACATATCTATGAACTTCAGTTTCTCTAAAGATTGAAATTCATGACAACAAGCACAAATTACAAGCAATCATTATTAACATCAAACCTTCTGGTGGATTTAAGCTAAGTCCATGTTTGTTGAGAGATAACTACTTTACAATGAAGAATATGGATGATCACACCTAGAAAGATACCACACTCGAATACATGCTATCAAGCATTACAGAGGCATCATAATTGTTTCACTAATACTTTCTTCTCAAGCTATTGCAAGCTGGTAACATTTGAAAGAAGACATATTCATATGGTAGAAATGAAATATCTAACATAGTTGCAATATTTAAGTGGCCAAGGGACCATACAGCAGTGTTATTAAAGGCGCATCTCAAGTGCAAAAGGTGCTAGGTGCAAGAGCCGTCGCCTCTGTAACCTTTAGGTGAGGTGACAGCCCTCAGGCACAGCTTAGGCGCACACCTCTGCATTATTCAAAGGCGCAAGATTCCAACAAGTATTAAGTTTTAGTTTTTAAGAAATAGGAAAGATCGGTTATAGTACATAGAAAAGGTCAGTTATTGTAAATAGGGATTGGAAAGGCATCATTAAAAGTCAAACGGATTTTAAAAACCTCATGAGACTCTTGGAATCATCTAAAAAAAATCAGAAGGCAGAAGCTGAAGCGTCTCCATCAGACTCCATCTCATCTCATCCCCTAAGAAGCACCTGCATCTCATCTCATCGCCTAACACCATGTAAGTCATCTCTCCTCCAGTCCTCCTCTTCTTCTTTTTCTTCTTCTTCTAACATGCTATGTTATGCTCTGTTTTTTGGCCAGGCTTGCTCCACATCGTTTGAATCATCTGGTGTTCGTTAAGTATAATCAGCATTGATGCATCGATATGGTAGACAAATCACATGGACCCTATACCATTAAAAAATATTGATGATTGCAATAAGTGGTTGACTGGAAGATCAAAATCTAGTAAACCATCCTAAGTGCAACTTGTAGATGAACCAGAGGAGACAGATGATGAGTATGAGAAAGATACTGAAGAGGAACTAGAAGAAAATGATGAAGCAGATTTGCTTGATGATGAGGAGAAGGATTAGCCAATTAGGAATTTAGAAAGCACTTATTTGATTGTTTTTGGATTAGAGCTAGTTTTTACATGCTGGACTTCTTGTCTAATAGCTAGATCTTTTTCTATTTTTACTTTTTAATAACAGGATGCTAGTTTTTACTTGCTGGAATTCTTGCCTATAGTTAGTTCTCTGTTTTTCTATTTTTGGTGCCTGACTTCTCTCAAGCACGCGCCTACGCCTTGCGCCTTGTGCCTAGGCTCCAAGGACCCCTAGCGCCTAGGTGCGACTAGGGCCTTTAACAACACTGCCATATAGTTAAGCAGAAGACAGCCATTTAGGTGGGGTAAAGGCAAATTGTATTATATGAATAAAAAGCTAATGAATCATAAATATATAAAAATAACAACAAAACTAAAAAAAGAGGTAAGAATTTAAATAAACTAAGATATAAGCCAAAAAGACACATGTACATTTGTTTGACAACCTATTAGAGTAACATGACATGTTAACCAAGAAAACTTGCATGAATTTGAAAAGAAACCACCAACCATTACAGATGTGATAAAGAAGCATAATAGGCATCACCTAATGAAGTTACCTCAGTTTTCCAATATCTATAATCTATATTGTTGCAGAATTCTAATCAAAGCTTGTGAGAAATCTAGCAAAGGTTTGCAATTTTAGTAAGTTTTAGCAGTTTGCTAGCCAAAAGATCATTCAAAGTAACATATTTTGCTTTCAACGGGTGCTTCCTCAGAAATTTAACCATGTAAGTTAGTTGCCTCTCTAATGGCCAATTAATTCAATTAGGCACCGCTGACATTTGGGCATTTTGTGCTCTATGGCATGAAAAGAGAGAAAATGAATTGCTTGAAAACAAATTATCAAAAGATGACAAAGACAAAAGATGATGTTATTCTATGCAAGTTGTGGGAATTGAGAACTAGTTATATAGTTCAAAAGCAAAGTTCCTTCAATATGGTTGTACCATCCAGATTTCTGGAACATGCTAATGTCTTAGGAGGCTCCCAAAACCAAACCCTAGAAGTTGAGACTTTCCACCTAATTGGTATTATTTTACATTTTAGCTTAATTTCTTTTCTCAACATCACCTTATGTAAGCAAGTACATGTGCTCTTATTAAAGAATTGTGCAGACATGTAAGTAGCACGATAAGGAAATTTCCAAGTTATGGAGCAAATCTACAGAATGATGCAATTCAGGTCTTTATGCATGCATTAGAAAACAGTTTTTTACTTAATCAATATTACCTCAAAGATGCCATCTTTGGAATGCTCAAATTCTCGCCATATTACACTATAGCATGTTTCCTGTGATGCAAGAGAGAGTGACAATCATGAACTTATTCAACTGCTATAAGAACACGAGAAAAAGAGTTTATAATACAGCCAATAGACTAACAGAAAGTTCACATGATGGAGATAACAATGAAAGTATGAAATATTCATGGTTTTATGTTAGAATAAGGTTAAATACTAACAAAGGATCCATTTGCAAAGGTTTTCAATCAACATAGCAATTAAACCCATCCCCTCTCCCCAGTAAACAAGGTCACCAAGAGAAAAAGACTTTAAAGGAAGAAACAGACAAAAAAAAAAAAAAAACTAGAAAACAGGTAAATGTACAATAAAATGCAGAGGCCAATTATGGCGTAACATATGACCGATTATATTTGCAATGATGATATCTGAAACAACAGGCCTTAACAGTAACATCCTCAGCTTATTGATGTCGTGCAAAACTAAAAGCAACGCCGAAGATTACTTTTTTTTTTTTTAACATAAGCCGCACGCACTGAAGAGCTGTCAGTTATTTTTAAAAAAAAAAGCTATTACTCAATTTTATTTTGTGGTATTTCAAAAATGGCGCTAAAATTGAGCCCTTTGCACGGAGTCAAGAAGAAATATGGCAGCAAACCCTTCTGTGCCACCAATTTTTCACCTCAAATGGTGCTCGAGATAGTAGGAGAAATAAACAAGCTACTATAGTCTAGGGCTTACAAGATTTGGGACAGCAAGCTCCCGTGACCTAGGGCATCCAAGAACTATGACAACAGCGGAACTATATAAGAGAAAGCAGCAAGCTACCGCAATCCACAGCTTCGAAGAACTAGGGCAAGAATAGAACCAAACAAAGGCTAAAACATAAAACTTCTAAAGAAAAATGGAAGAGGAGAAGGAGAAGGAGGCATTTACGATGTGTTCTTTGAAGTCGGTGGTGCCACCGTAGTCCGGGCACCGGTCGCCGATCCGCAGCAGAAGCGTCCGCCAGGTGCTCATCGCTTCCGGCGAAAGGGGAGGGTTTGGAGGGGTTTAGCGAGGGGGGACCAAGGCTTCTCCGGAGGGCGCCGAAGGCTTCTTATAAAGAGGGCTAAGCGGAGGTAAGTCCACAAAGCCAATCCCCGCAAGGCCGGGTTCAGCTCGGATGTTACATGAAACCAAACCCAAATCAGAAGGGTCCTACAGATACCGCTCATTGCATTCCTTCCAGGCGCGCCAGAAAAAATAAAGAAAGAAAGAAATCTCTGGTCCTTTTTGCAAACTTGTGCAAAATAAAGATTACTATGGGTAGATGCAGACCAAGAATGCTAACCATTGGAGGACTTCAGATGAAATGACAATTACACAATTCAGTTTTCTTCTTTTTTATCTTTCAGGCTCCTTTAGTTTAAGTTGAATTCTTTATGTCCACTTTAGTCTAGATTTTGTAATAATGGGCCATTTTAGCATGTATTCCTAAGGACACTCTCTCACTTTACTCACCATTATCTTCCTATCCATATAAATAAAAGTATTTTTGAAGTGATCTCAACTTGAACAATATGTGCATCCATTATCAAAATGAAATCAACAAAACTTTATTTATCGATATTCATCCGAGAGGAAGAGTATAAGTCTAATAAAATCCAAAATATAACATTTTACAAAATAAAACAAAAATGGATGGCTTATATTAAAAATAAATTTCCTTACCTGAATCTCCAAAGTCATCAATCCTTTCTCAGATTTGATAATTATGAAATAGGCAGTGCCCCAAAGATCACACCTCTCTTCTCCTAGGGAGATAAATTCTTGATTTTTTGGATGAAAAATAATTTATCATGGGTATATCTTCATTTCCCTTTCCCATAACTTTAACTTTAACGATCATTTTGATTGAAAAAGGGATAAATTTTGACAGAATATTGGATAATTGAGTTTTTTTGCATTCGTTGCCACCCCCAAATCATCAATAATCTAAGAATGTCACAATGATAAGCTAATATTCTGGTCCAATTTGAGTTGAAGGAGATAATATTTTGCCACTCTCAAATCATAAAATATGTCATCCATTAAGTATTCTTTTTAGAAGTCAGAATGTGCATTCATACAGTCACTGTGCTACCGAGTGTTTTTTTATAAGAAGTTGCATCATTTTAAGCAAAGCAATAAAATGAGACAACGAGAAGAAGATTTAAAACCTGTTGCATGTGCATGCTTGCACACAAACAAGGCATAAGCCATATTGGGTTCATTATAAATCTTTCTTTGTTGTGGAAAATTTGAAATATATATAGCCTCATCAAGATTTTCATTGGATGCATAGTATGATCCTTTTACAAGGGTTAATAGTAACTTACAAAGGCATTTCACAAGGCTTAATGATAGGTGACAAAAGCACTACCTGAAACATGTTGCTGGGTAAGTTTAGATTAAAGTCATAAACTATAGCAGTTTACTTAGAGTTAAGATCATTCTCCAAGACCATGCTAAGGCTTTTACTACGGTGCTTCAAAGGGCAGTTGCGTTATTTCTTATGTAAAAAATTTCTAACCTTCCGGTTAAGAAAGAATGGCAAGAGATGTTTTACTGGAAATTTTACGTAATTTCTTCAAAATCTAATGACATTTTCAAATTTGGAATGGTTGGTGCAGTAATTATTGAAAATGTTAGGGGCATTTTCAAACTCACATTCTTTCTTACTTTCTAATTATTTTCTAATTCATTTTCTTTCTCATTTTCCAATCCATGACCGGACCTTCTCCATCTCCTATTGCCGATAAGCATTTAAAAGGAGGTGCCAGATTGTGGGAAGCAAAAATTGGTGCTTATTGGCGGTTGTGGAGGATATGCTATCTTCTCGTTGGTGTTCGTCGGTGGCGTGCGGTAGTAGTCATAATGTCATGAATTCATAAGATCATTGCCATATTGATCTTCTCCACCAAAGGATATCTTTTCTCATATTTGAGCACTATTCCGATCAACCGATCATCCAAGGAATACCCTCTCCTATTTTCTGTAAACCATCTATTCAATGAAATTCCAAGCCACTTTCTGACCAATATTTCCCCTAGTTCTTTCATCAAACAATAAGTGGTCTCTTATAAAATTCTTTTAATTTATTTGGCTAGTTTATGTCTTCATGTAATTGCTATCGTTTGAATACCTTTTTTTTGGATACAAATGGGCGATCACACAAGTCTAGGATGAGTACAACCCATAAAATCAAAATACAATATAACACAAAGTATCTATAGGCAGTCGTCACCTTAGCGCCAGATCCAATCACCAGCATGTTCGGCGATAAAGAATGCTACCCAATCCGCGTCTCTATTCACCTTCCGAAAAATGTGCTAAACAAACGTCACCGTAGGGATACGAAGGAATCTCAAGATGTCACAAGGTAGTGAATGAACTTCCGAATGCATCGTCTCGTTCCAAATCCAGCCAATAACAATGGCAGAGTCATTCTCCACGAAGATTCTCTCCGCTCAAAGCTCCTTTCTCGTCCAGATGATGCCTGCTCAAGTAGCATAGAGTTCCGTACCAGAGATAGATGGATCGTAAAGATGAAAACCCCTGCAACCAACAATCTGGCATCCGAGTTTCGGATAACAAAACCTGCACTATCTTTGCTATCCTTGGATACATTTCGAAGAAAACGTTCAAGATGCTTGTGATTGCAGTGAAATTGTTTTGTGCGAATATGTTGCGGTTTTGTTTTAGTTGACTGCAATAGATGCGGTACATCCTTTCAGACCTCCCACCCCTGCTGCTTTAAGCTTGGAAGTTTACTCACTGTTACAGCTGATAGATCTTTTTATCTTATTCTGTTTTATTTATTTGTACTAAATGTAGTCATTTGTATAAAGTCTTACTATTTCTTTGTTTCTCTTACTGTGCAAAATTTTGGTGCGTATGTATTTTTCTGATATGCTAGGATTTAGGGGAATCTATTTTATGTTTTGCATGGTGGTCAAATGCCTTTGCTTTACCAAAAAAAATAAAAAAAAAGAAAAATTTATGTTTTGCATACCCTTTTTTTTTAACCTCAAATCATAAGAAGAGGCATTTCTTACTTGTCAATTTGATCTTGAGCTTCCAAACTCATATCTTCAGGTACTCAGGGCCAAGATATTTTTTATGATTCAAAATATTGTCAAAGATTGTCTAGAAGTAGGAAAATCAAGATAGAAAAAGAAAATTGGTAATTGTGATTCCAATATTTCTAGTGAGCAAGAAAACTGATAAATATCAATATAACTCAATCCACTTGCAGAAATTTATATGGTTTATACAGCAAACCAGTTTCATAAATTAACTAATGTAGAATTGGATAACTGTGCCAATTAAGTCACTTGCTGCCCCCTCACTTAAATGAGATACTGACCCCCAATTAAACCAGATACTCATAAACCCAAAGTTACCACATGTCAGAATATATTAGAGCAATTACAAGGGGTGCTCCTAAAATTTCAGCTGGCCATATTGAAGAGAAACTTCTGGAATAATATAAATAATTAAGAAAGGCTAAGTACCCTATCTTACAATACAGCCCAGTAATATGGTATAACCCAAAGTGTGAGTCCGAATGTTTTAATAGAATTGTGTAAGAAATACATAAAGAATAAGTGGCATTCGATACAAAAGGAAGATTTTAAATGGCAACCTATTTTTTGTTTTGGTTTGTATGTTCCATCTTACTATAAATATAACTATTTCATAGATATTAAATAATTAAATTTTTTTGAGCGATGGTATGAAATGGTTAAATAAACGTTATGTGTTTCTTGGATTTTGAATCTTTCATGCCTACGAGTTTCTTGGATTTTGAATTTTCAAGTGGCACATCAACACACACATTATGTATTTCAAATGGCACATTTTCAGGTATCTTCATCTAATTTGATATTTTTAGGTTAAAATTTCTATCAATAAATAGTTGCACAATAGAATCATGGTATAAAATAAATTAATCTTTATTTATGAACTATGTAGGAAATAAGTTTCATGCAAGATACAAGTTTAATGCAAGATATTGATTTAGCAACAGATATAAGGTGCTCTCTGAGATGATTAGTCAGTATAATTGATAATTTAAATAGTGCACAAAAGGATGCAACGAAAGAGATAGGATTTGGCGGTATACTCCATCCAGTGGTTTTGGCTTAATTGTTAAAAAGATGCGATCCCATTAAAAGATCGATCTTGATCAACAACATGCATATTTCTATCACAGAATAAGATTTACATTGCATAATAGGGTTGAGTGATAAAGAAAAGGAGATATTGAGTCAAAAACATAAACTCAATCAAGTTCTAGTGGACATGTATGCTGTTGTAAGTGGCACAAGACAGATTATAAATTACTTGATTTCATGTATCAAAAATAGCAATAATGGAGATGAACATTTCAAAAGAAAGTTCATATTTTTACTAATAGGAGCTTTCTTGTCCCAAGCACAAGGACTGATATTCTTATTTCCTACTTAAATATGGTCGAAGATGTCAATTGTATTCGTACATATAATTGGGCAAAATTCACCTTAGATTTTCTCATTTCAAATATTTTAAAGATGCAGTTTGGAAAGGTAAAACATCTACAAGGATGCCTTGCATTTCTTCAGATTTGAACTTTTATATAATATTTAAGTAATCTTATTATTATTCCTAATTTATTTCACTTAATTATTTGGCTTGGAATGTTCTATATATAGTTATGGTACTATGAAGATATTTGAGTTTCTTTACATAGATCCGTCGTTGTTTCTTATGCATATCCTCTCATGGCTTACGGGACAAAGGAGTATTATAGACAGAGAAAGAAGTATGATATTGAGCATGGACGGGGCAATAGGGAGGTGATCATACAGTTGAGTCTCTCTGAGAGAGAAAAATCTTTATGTGTAGGAAAGAGATCGAAAAGTATGATGGTAAATGTTATGGATCCCCAAGTAATATCAAAATAAACTTTTAAGAGTTTGTACATTTATTATGTATGTTAAGCTAATGAGATTTTATATCACATTAGAAGCAAATAATGTTTAGATCAAATGAGTTACTACAAGATTTTAAGTACAGAGTCACCATTAAGGCGGGTCCTTCTGAAAATTGTGAGGGTATGGAAAAATTTTCTTTTGAAATTTGTGAGGGTATGAAGAAAACTAAGGTGCAAGGCCACAATCAATTTTCAGAGATACTTACAATTGAATTTATCTCTTACTGTGATCTTCATTACTAGGTGGGATGAGAAATACTAATAGTCATTATATTGACAAGAAATAATTCTTCTCTTTTCACGATATTTGTTATCTCTTGAACAACAACAACATCGTTTAGAGAGCAAAGTTGATCAAAGGATCTTACTAATGCAAGAAATGTTTCAAGTACCATAGAATTTTTAATATCTGGATTATTAAATACATATCCTGAAATGATTTTTGCACTATGAATAATTAAGATCTATATGGATTCAATTTATTTCTTCGTAAGAGATATTGAGGAGGTTAGATGACAAGGCACAAATTTTGAAGGAAAAAATCTGATTTAGATGAGATCACCAGGGAAGATTTGAACAGATTTCTGTTTTAAAATTTTCATAACAATTATATTTACCTTTGATGCTTAGCAAATTCAATCAAGATGCTGGGGGTTTCTTAAACTAGATGCCTCAGGAGATCTGGATATGCAGATCCTCTATTTCGCATGCACACCAAGCACCACAGGAAAGAGGGATAATCCTCGGGGTGTTGCACCTTCAGAAGGGAAGAAGGGATGGTTGAAATCTGATCTCTCAGCAAGGGAAGGCCTGGATAGATGTTCCTCATGTCAAGAGGAGAAGTGCCAAAGAACTCCATGCCTAGGAATAGATCTTCATACCAAGATCTGATTCACAACCTCCCTCTTGTCCCACAAAAACAAACTCCATGCAGAAACTAGGTCTCAATCTCACAATGATGTTTCTTTCTCTCCTTTTGTCGCACAAAAAAAATCATAACCAACGGTGTTTCAACCCTCCCCTCTTATAGGTGTCACTCCTTATCTAATTAGAGCCCATAAGGATTAGGACTCTTGATTCTTATCCAACTAGGACGTTAAGAAAGAAAGGAATGATGCCAACCTTGTGCATGAATTCTCTTCACACGCGCAAAAGGAATATGGGGCGGAAAAAATCAGTCCCACTCTCTTCTTTGATCGACAACAGTGAGAGAGAATCTCAGGATTTTAGGACTTTATGGATCTAATCCAATCTGATTCAAATTTAGCTTAATTCGAATTTGATTCGAACCTGATTCAAACCAAACTCGAAGAGGCTGTTAATCTTAATCTAATTAGGATTCAAGTCCAAGTCTAACTTGAATTATTAATCCAATTAAGCTCAATTAAATCAGATCTAATCTAAAATAATTAAAACTCAAATTCAATCTCTCAAAAAATTTGTGGGATCACTGATCAAATCAAATTTATCCTCGAAATTAAACCTGCACCTCATGTCCAGTGTTAGCTAGACATAGTCAACTGTTTAATCCTGTATGATCTCTAATTTAATTCTCAATTAAGTAAATCTATTTGTTCAATCAAGTCACATACTTTCAAATAGAACACATAGACGTTAGGTCAATTCTTTTATGCATTGTTTGACTTTGTACATGACTCCATAGGTTTGAACACTAAGTCGGTAGTATAGAAACTATTTTCTGTACTAATCGAAGTTACCATCTAACAATGATTTTCGATGTCTGGATGGATCGAATATTTGCAAAGCAACATTCAAGAATCTAGACATATGGTTACCATATAATTCATCTCTTTGATCCTAAATGCTCAGGACGACTTAGGATTTAACTGTTAACTCTGAATGTGTCATCCACATTGTGTTTCAACCTTTCAAATCCATCAAATGAATTATCCTGATCAAAATTTTACTAAATTAAAATACAGTGATGCATTAACTCCTATAATCCAGAGAGATCAATCTCATCTTGACTCACATACAGACTTCGCAAGTACTTGACTGTACCCAGTAGCCTTCCGTCACTATAATAGAAATACAGATAGTCTGATACTAAATTATAGTAAGTTGCTTGCAAGTCACAATGGTGATCTCAGATCTAAGGGATACTTATGCTCATACCCTTCGCGAGTTACTCTTGACAGTAGAGCGCTCAGCAGGTGAGTCACTATTCAGTGACGATATACTCCTATATCTCATCTGTATACCATATCAGTGTCTCCACACTCTTAGTTACAAAGACAACCAACCTATATGGATACAACGACCTACACTGGATAAACGTCATCATCCTTTTAATGACATATCATTTGATCACGAATATTATTTTAAAAATTATTTAATAAATCCTCCTTATCAATTACTTAATGGTTCTAAGGACTTCATCACAACACAAGAGTTAAAATAAGAAAGATGCATAATTTATGATGAAAATATTAAATAATTTTTATTAATTCATAATTCATATACAAATTACAAAAAGCACAATCGTCCAAATGATTAGCTTTAGGACATATTTTCTAACAACTCCTCTTGGACTAAAGCCAATCGGTATAGTATCTAATATCCATCTTCCATTTGTGCTCTTCAAACTCTTTGATTCTGAAGATTTTAACAAATGGGTTGGCCAAGTTTACCTTTTCGTTGATCTTTTGAAACTTGACATCACTTTGATTCATGATCTCACGGATAAGGTGATAGCGACGCAGAATATATTTGATTCTCTGGTAAGACTTTGATTTTTTAGCTTGAGTTATGGTTCTAATACTGTCGTAGTACAGTAGAACAAGACCATCAATGGAAGATGCCACTCCAAACTCGTTGATAAACTTTCGCAACTAGACCGCTTTCTTGACAGCATCGAATGCCGCATATACTCTACCTCGCATACTGAATCGGCTGCAGTGTGCTGCTTGAAATTTTTTTTTCAGCAGATCACTCCTCCATTCAGGATAAACACATAATCTAACATACTTTTGCTGTCATCATGATCTGATTGAAAACTGAAATCAGTATATCCCACAAGTTTTAAGTTAGTGTCTCCATAGATAAGTCATTGGTCCTTAGTATTTCTCAAATACATAAGGATTGTCTTTACAACCTTCCAATGGTTCTCATCTAGATCAGACTGATATCTACTCACTATCCTTAGTGAGTAAGTCACATTCAATCTCATACATATCATAACGTACATGATAGATTCTGCTGTCGAGACATATAGAATTCTACTCATACACTCTCTTTTTTGTGAAGTTGTCGGACAATCTTTCTTAAAGAGAGTAATTCCATGACCTATCGGCAGATAGTCTTCTTTGAAACCTTTCATGCTGAACCATTTCAGCACGGTGTCTATGTACATGGATTGCGACAATCTAAGCAGTCTTTTAGATCTATCCCTATAGATCTTCATCTCTAGGATATAGGATGCTTCTCCTAAATCTTTCATGGAGAACTATGAAGATAACTAAAGCTTTATACTTTGTAAAGCAGGAATATCATTTCTTATTAAAAGTATATCATTTACATACAATACAAGAAAAATGACTACAGAGTCATTAGCTCATTTATAGATATATGGTTTTTTTTCGTTCTTAATGAAGCCATACATTCTGATCGTCTTATCAAAATGTAAGTTCCAACTCCGAGATATTTGCTTCAATCCATAAATAGATCTCTGAAGCTTGCATATCTTTGATTCATATATGGATATGAACCCTTTAGGTTGTATCATATATATCTTTTCATCCAACTATTCATTCAAAAAAGTCATCTTGACATCTATTTGTCAGATTTTATAATCAAGGTATGTCGCTATCACAAACATAATCCGAATGGACTTAAGCATTACCACAGAAAAAAATATCTCATCATAGTCAATACCATAATATTGATGATATCCTTTGGCAACCAAATAAACTTTGTAGATCTCCACCTTTCCATCTGTGCCTCTTTTTCTTTTTAATATCCATTTACACCCTATGAATTTTATTCCTTCGGGTGGATCAACAAGTGTCCATACATCATTGATCTTCATGGACTCTATTTCGAACTTCATAGTATTAAATCATTTCTCAAAGTTAGACCTCTACATGGCATCCATATAGGTGATTAGATCCTCATCGTTCTCATCAAGTTCAACAGAATCACCTTCTCGGATCAAAAAATCGTAGTATCCGACTAACATGGTACTCTATCGAATTTTCTTAAAGGTGCCTCTATAATAGGCTTTGGATTTGATATAATCAAATACGATTCTATATTTTCACTTGTCTTTGTCATTTTTTTATTTGTCGAATTTCATCAAGTTCAATCTTAGTGGCATTAGTTCTTCCATAAAAATTTTTTTTCTAAAAAGACTATCCTATTACTGACGAACATCTTTTGTTCTTCAGTAAGGTAGAAGTAGTATGCTCTAGATTTTTTGAGGTATCCAACAAATAAGCACTTATTGGATCGAGGTCCAAGCTTATCAATCTATAAATGTTTGATATAAGTCGGACAACCTTAAATCTTAAGGTAAGAGAGTGCTGGCCTATGTCCAGTCCATATCTCATATAGTATTTTTATGATCGATTTGCTTGAAACATTGTTCAGAACATAACAAGTAGTCTTAAGAGCATAATCTCTAAAAAAAATTAACAGACTCGCAAATCCCATCATGGATCAAACCATGTCTAACAAAGTTCGATTCCTCCTTTCTGACACTCCATTATGTTATGGTATCCTAAGAGGGATCCATTATGAGAGAATCCCATTCTCTTTTAGATATATCAAAAACTCATTAGAAAGATATTTACCTCCTTAATCTGACCAAAGTATTTTAATACTCTTTTTAATTTATTTTTCTATCTTATTACGAAATTATTTGGACATTGCAAATGATTTAGACTTATGCTTCATAAGATAGACGTATCCATATCTCGATAGATCATCAGTAAACGTAATGAAGTAGTTATATCCTCTTTTGACACTTATATTCTTAGGTCCACATGCATCAGTATGTACTAGATTTAGAACATCACTAGCTCATTTATCCTTTCCAATAAAGAATGACTTGATTAGCTTTCCAAGAAGATAGGACTCATAGGTTGGCAATGATTCATAATCATTGATGTTGAGGAATTTCTCTTTGATTAGTATGTTTATCATGTTCTTATTTATATGACAGAGTCTATAATGCTAAAGGTAGACATCTGTGATATTATCTATTTTGGAATGTTTGTTTGATGTGTACATTACACTTATAGTCTATGATAAAATATAAATACTATTTTTCAATTGTCCACTCATAACTCTGATACCATTTATAATGATATCATAATTTTTTTTTTATTAAAAAATTATAACCATCTTTGACCAAAAGGCTTACGAAAATGACATTCATAAGGAAAGTGAACAATAATGACAATCATCTAAAATAATGACATTTGAGTTAAGAACAAGCTGAACTATTCCTAAAACTAGAACTGAAACAGTTCTTCTATCTTCAATATTCAGGAATTGTTCGTCTTTCTCAAACTTTCTACTAACCTAAAGTCTTTGCAATGAATTATAAATATAAATTAGATTTTCAGTATCTAATACCCAGGTAGTAGTATCATAGACAGAGAAATTATAAGATATTATCATATAAGTATCTTGTCTAGCAACCATTTTTTTATTTCTCTTTCTGAGCCTGTTCGGATCAAGGGTAGCTAGATATAGAGGATAATTTCTCTTTTAGTGCTCTAGCTTCTTGCAAAAGAAGTATTCTACTCAGGTCTGCTTTAGACTGCTTAGTTCGATTGGGCTTAGAAGCCCCAGCATGATACCTTTGCACCATCCTTTTTTTTTCTCTCTCAGAGGATCGATGCTATATTGAGGATGAATCTCAAGTATGCCAAAAGCTTATTCAACATTTATAGTATTTTCTTTGATAAAGCATCATCGAATTTATAACTAAATTCATCACTCATAACAGCCCTTATTATGCAACGTAATGTCGTACAGTCATTAAGCCACTTCTGATAAATATCTCTGACAGTCGCATTTGCATTGAGAGTAGGCTTTACAGGTGTAGGATCTATAAGGATGTACAAGATCTTTTTGTGCTCCAGAACTATTTTCAATTTTCGATATCAATTATCAAAATTTAATTCTATAAGTTTGTCACTATCTAACAGTGAGTGAGGCAACAAACTACTAGCCATCACTGAAAGAAAAAATAAAGACTCTATTAGTATATAAATTACTTAATCCTAAAGACTTAAACTTTAGTCTAAAGATTCTTTCACTATTTTATATGAATTGGTAGTCTCTATCTCTAATCAGAAAAATTACTTTAATCTCTTAATAGATACTAGAATCCACACAGACTACATATGAGTCCGAGTAAAGCTCTGGCCAACGTATGATTTTACGATAGATTCTTAACCAATTATTTTAAATAATTTTTAGTAATAATTTTGTCCTAGACTCCTCTTCGGTAGGCATATGACGCCTTCACTGAAAGTCCTGGTTAGGTCTAACCATTAATATGAATAGATTCAGTAAATCTAACTAATGAATGATCAGACCTGAGTAAAGCTCTAGCTAATCCAACCATTCATCAAATAGTACAACAGAGTCATCATATAATGAATGATAATTCCAATATTCAGATGAACACCAGATGTAAGGTACCTCCAATGATCATTTAGATTATTGGACTGATTATTATGCACCTTAATAGGAGGCTATGATCTAGTTATCTCCATAATTATTTTATTTTAAGACCTAATAATTTAAAAAAAATAATTAAATATTTTAAAAGATAGAGAAAAAATTGATCGATGAGTCTTAAATCCTCCCACTGACTTCATTAAGTCATGAAGAGGACTAGAGACAAGATGGTCCAAGGGTACCTAAATTAGTTAAACTAATTTATCTTAATAGCATGGGTCAACTCGAATCAATTAGTGATCTAATCAAAATATAGTTTATCAAATTGATCAGATAAGTGAGATCGGTGGGAGGGTCTACTAAGGCTTGCCTTAGACACCATCGAAATGATCAGGTAAGTGGGCTGTTAATTAAAAATCATCGATCGAGCTATCAAACTTATCTTAGATATCAATTGATTAATTAATTTTAATTTGATCAGCCAAAAGACTCGGGCTCGATCATTGAGCTATAATTAGATCTATTTGGTCTAATCAAAACATGGACTTACCCAACTATAACTATTATATTGGATCTAGAGTATTCTTGACCTAATCTAAATCAATTTTTGATTAGATTTGATCAATAACTCTATTTAGTCCATTATTTGATTCTAACTCTAGATCTAATCCAATTGAATGACCTGATCTGAGCTAACCCATATCTCATATTTTATGTAATGTCATTAGATCTTAAATTCATAATTTTAGATCTAAAGATTTAACTTTTAATTCTTAATTAAGTGTAAAATTAAAATAATTTCAGATGTAAATTTATTGCATTATGAATATGGGTATTAATTGAAATAATTTCAACTGTAAACTATTTACATTAAACTTTCTTACCAAGTTTACATCATATGTCATTTATTTTTTAGATCTTAAAACCTATTTTTAGATCTAAGTTTAGCAATTAAATATATTCAATTCTGATCTAAATATCATTTATACATCATATATATAATAGCCATATTTAGATCTCTACAGATTACATCATATGCAGCACACAATTCAAATCTTAAAATTATTTTTTATATCTAAATTTATTTTATTAAAATTATAATAAATATTTAATTATTTTAGATCTAATTTAAATATATTTATAATTAAAATAATTTTAAATTTTTTTTACTATTTTTCTTCATGAGATTTGATCACAGTGACACTCCTGCATGTCATAAAAAAACCCATCGAATGGACAAAAGAAGAACTTTAATCCCTGCTTGCTCTTATGATTGAATGGCCTGGTGATCAACTTAATATGAGTACTGAGCTACTATGATAAAAAATCAAATTTTAGATCGAATTGAATCTACATGTGAGGTGAACATAAACATTGGCGTGCACAGGTAAACATGATTATGTATTCATGATATTCATCTAATCTAATTAGATCATTACATCATATATTTTATTTCAAATCTGAAATTAAATTTAAACAACATTTAAATCATACATAATAGATCTAAACATGCATAGAAATCTATTCAAAATAGATATGAATGCATAGAAAAAATTTTGGTTAAAAATCTATTGTGTATAAGTATGGATTTTTATTCAGAACCAGATCTAAAAATCTATCAAAATAGATTCAATTTAGATCTTAATTAAAGTCTAACTTCTAACTTGAAAATCTTCATCAAGAAATCTATTAAAATAGATTTTATAACAAACATAATCAGGTGGTTATTATAATAGAAAAAATCTGCAACAAAAATTCTATTAAAATAGATTTTTAACAAATCTCAATCAACCATTGATTTGAATCCCAAAATTTGGTTAAAATCAGATCTGAAAAATTCAGATAAATAGGTTCAAATCTAATTTAATTTCTAACAAAAAAAATCTGATTATATATTATATGTAAACATACCAGAAAAAATCAACTATATATCCACATCCTGAAACTTGGCTCTGATACCAGTTGAAGAAAAAAATTTGATTCAGATCGGATCACTAGGGAAGATTTGAACAGATTTCTATTTTAAATTTTTTATAACAATTATGTTTAACTTTGATGTGTAGTGGATTCAATCTAGATACTGGAGGTTTCTTAAACTAGATGCAGATCCTTTACTTTGCATGCATGCCAGACACCGCAGGAAAGAAGGATGATCCTCGGGGTGTCGCACCTTTAGAAGGGAAGCAAGGAGGGTTGAGATCTGATCTCTCAGCAAGGGAAGGTCTGCATAGATGTTCCTTATGCCAAGAGGAGAAGTGCCCAAGAACTCCATGCCTAGGAATAGATCTTCATGCCAAGATCTGATTCACGGCCTCCATCTTGTCTCACAAAAACAAACTTTATGCTGAAACCAAATCTCAATCTCATGGTGATGTTTCTTTCTCTCCTTTTGTCACATAAAAAGAATCATAACCAATGGTGTTTCAGTGCTCCCCTCTTATAGGTGTCACCCCTTGTCTGATTAGAGCCCATAATGATTAGAACTCTTGATTCTTATCCAACTAGGACACCAAGAAAGAAAGGAATGATGCCAACCTTGTGTGTGAACTCTCTTCATGAGCACACAAGGAATATGGGGCAGAAAAAATCAGCACCCACTCCCTTCTTTGGTCGGCAACATGTGAGAGAGAATCTCAGGGTTTTAGGACTCTATAGATCTAATCCCATCTGGTTTAAATTTGGCTCAATTCGAATCGGATTCGAACATAATTCAAACCAAACTCGAAGAGACTGTCAATCCTAATGTAATTAGGATTCAGGTCTAAGTCTAACTTGGATTATTAATCTAATTAAGCCTAATTAAATTAGATCTAATCTGAAATAACTAAGACTCGAATTCAATCTCTCAAAAAATTTCTTGGATCACTGATTCGATCAAATTTATCCTCGAAATTAAACCTACACCTCATATCCAGTACTAACTAGACATAATCAACTGTTTAATCCTATATGACCTCTAATTTAATTTTTAATTAAGTAAATCTATTTGTTCAATCAAGTCACATACTTTCAAATTGAACACATAGATGTTAGGTCAATTCTTTCCTACATTGCTTGACTTTGTGCGTGACTCTATAGGTTTGAACACTAAGCCGATAGTTGTTAGAAAACATGATAGTTTCATATGTGTAGTTTAAAATTTTTCAAAATACTTTATGTAGTGAAAGTAAATTAAATTAATTTTTTTTTAATTTAATATATGTACTAGATCAGATCTAAAAATCATACTTAGAATCTTGACATAAACATGTGACCTTGATCTGAAATCTGAAAAAGAAAAACAAAAGGCGTTAGAGGAAAAATGGAGATAAGATCTCCATACCTTTGGATTCGACGGATATTCGGGGTTCCGATCATAGCTGTGCATGCATCCGACCTCTACTGATATTCACATGAAGATGTCTGATCAGAGCATCAAGATCACTGATGTTCTAGCACTTTACAGATCTCGCTCCTTAGCCTTGGATCTGAATCCTCTTCCTACACTTGAAGAAGTTGAAGGCTGCGCAAACTCCTTCGCACAAATCTGACAGGATCTAAACCAGATCACCAAGAAGAGAAGAAGAATCTTTCTTCTTCTCTTCCTCTCTCTCTCTTTTTCTCTTTAGATCTGATCACATCAGATTTTGAGTGTTGAGGTGAAGGGAAGAAAGAAGTGGCATTAGAAAAATAAGTTGCGGTGTCCTAAAAAAAACCATCCCATATCTCTCACGCTAAAGCTCCTCATGTCTACTTTTTTTTTGTTGCACAAAACATCATCCCTACTTACCTAATCAGATAAGATCTAATTTATCAAATCAATGGAGGAGATGATGAGGCGTGAAGATGGATTGTCGCAAGAAAAGAAACCGCCCAACTTATTTCTCACGCATGACACCTTCTTCTCAAAAAATTTTATTGCATAAAAATATTTGATTTTCTTTTTGTTCCATGTCTTAATCAGATAAGATTTGATCCTATTTGAAATCAAATTCAAATAAGAATTAAATTAGAAAGAGAGAGAATCCCAGATGGAGTGGGGCGATAACTATTGGCGCCCCTTCCTTTCACGCATGCAAAAAACAAAAGGGGGCGCATCTCCACATATGCCCTCCCCTTTTCTACATGAAATCTAGAGAGAGAGTGTCAGGGAACCTGAACTCTATGAGTCATAGTTGATCTGATTCAAATTGGATCTCAATCGGATTCACATTGAGTCTAAATCGAATCGAATTCGAAAGGCTGTCAAATCTGATCCTATCAAACTTAAAATCCAAATCTGATTTAGATAATTAAACATAATTAGCATTAAATTAAATCAAATATTATTAAATTAAATTTAATTTAAATTAATTAGAACTTGATCCATAATTTAATCAGTTCTAATAAAATTATAATATTTATAATTAAATCTCTGCGTTAACAATTAGCAGATGCCAAAATTATAACACTTACAAATTAGCAATTTCTAAAATTCAAACTATCAATCCGATTGATAATTCGAATATGATCCAATCAATTGATCAGGTCATGCTTCTTTTGTATGTGAACTCTCAGGTTCTATTCTGTCTGATAGTGAGACATATCGTAATCTCCATCACAGTATCATCGAAACTCTTTTCGATGAGTTGGAACGATTCCAACTCACCTTAACAAGGATCATTGATCCGAAAATGATCCTAATGAGTTCTCATGATCAACCAGTGATGCCTAGCAGCATGTAGTGAGAATCTAGTAGAATAAAAAAGATGAATCCCTAGGTGCAGTTATCGCGTGATACAAATCCTTCTATTGTGAGTCCTGACTAGACGGAGATCATGGAGAACTCGTCAAACTCCATCGTCAGTCATATGCTAGATTGGCTTGACTTGAGTTTATCTGTGAATCTTATGAAAACTCTTTTTTAGTATTCACTCTTGCTCTTGCTAGAAATTTTTTGAACTCAGTCTTGCGAATCATATAGGACTACTTTTTTTCTATCCAGATCGATAGATTCTATCTAGGTACATCCTACTCCAAACAGCGAACCTGAACTTACAATAACCAACATACGTAATAAGGACTCGAATGGCTAGGGACCAAGAGAACATGCAGTCAAACTAAGTAGCCTCACTGTAAATAGCCAACACACCATAGGTCAAAAGATCAATCACACCACTACAGCATCGAGAAAACTACCGATGAGTGAATAGATATTCAAGTGGTTTCTCATGTTGGTCATGCTCAATGCAAGTTATTTTCTAACAACCACCTACACTCTCATCCTAGTGTCTCTACACCGTAGACTCAAGACTCATCTGTCCGAAAAAAAGATGATCCATGTACCGATCTTGAATAGATTGATCACTATCCTCCATGACAATCTTTCGATCGAGAGTACTTAAAAATTAACTACTAATGATGTATGTCTCAAATTCTCAACACCTTGAGAATATACAAAATTATCTTTGTTAATTTTTAAGATAAATCATAGCCACATAAGATATGATTGGTTATAAAGACTGCCCATCAAGTACAAAATATATCTTAAAAAAAGATATGTGTCAGCCAAGATTGGCTTCTATGGCACATATCTAACAAACTCTCACTTGAGCCCCATCTTCTGAACACAGGCTTTGATGTTTAGCTAGCTAAGTGACTCGGGCCTACCACATCCTATGTGGAGTCTATTCTCTGCACCTCCATAAATTTCTACTCGAGGTAATCACGTATATCCCTGCTCTATATGCATGAACTTCTAGTGAGACCTTGTGTCCTTAGCGAGGGCTATAGACCATTAATATCTTTGTAGTACAATGTCATAGCATCTAATGGTATGACATCTAGTTCTGCAACTATCATAAGAATCAGAATGCATCCTACACATCTATAGTATATTCAACTTTCATTGGTCAATTGCCTAGAATCCTTCCAACATACCGAATCAATATAACTTAAGAATACATGCTGATCTTAGACATTCTACCATCAGCATCCATGTATCCTCCCACTCTTAGCTCTAACCCTTCTTCAAAGATAAAGAATAATCTCTTAGTACTTCTCAAGTACTTAGAGATATTTTTCACAGCAATCTAATGCTCTCAGTCTGGATTCGACTAATATCTGCTCGTGACTCTCATAGCAAAATATATCAAGTCGAGTACATAGCATGGCATACACCCATGCCCAAGAGGATAATGGATTTCTTTTGGAAGTTTCAATACCGACCCTTTTTAGCACCTCTTCTATGTTCTTGTCTGTGAAAACCAAACATCCTTTCAGGATCTATCTTTATAGATCTTTATTCTCAGAATATAGGATATTTAACTAGGTCTTTAATAAGAAAAATTTATATGCAGCCATATCATAATTGATGTCAGTATGGGACCCTCCCACTGACCTCCATGTAATTACATGATTCCTTCTTATTTTTGATGAGATCAAATAATTTGATTACATCATTAAAATAACTATTCTAACTTCGAGATTTTAGCTTAAATCCATAAATAGATTTTCGCAATGTGATCTCTATCACTGAAAGTGAAATCTATAGGCCATTTCAAATAGATACCTTCCTAAGATATCCATTCAGTGGGACTATCTATGCATCTATTTCTTGGGGTCAATGTACAATATTGCCTCATTGTAGGTTTCAGGATCATCCCTATGTTCTCAATCTTCCTCGAGAAATTTCTTCTCTGAATCCTTTGTAAAAATACCAAGTACCTTTCTAAAGGATGAGAGATTCTACTATATCTACGATGTGAAGGAGGTATTACATATACTGGCTCATCTTAAATAGGTTGTACAGGTCCTATGACTCATTATTCTTTAAAAACTCTTTCTTTGAGTTTATCCTTCCATTGTTTTCAAGAAAACAATATGATTGCTCATAATCACATTGTGAACCACTGGAAAGAGAAAGTGATATCCCAAACTCTTTTGAAATATCTCATAAATGAGTTCTCACAGACCTATCCTCTAACTTGTCCATCATATCATATCCCATATGGTGTGGTGAAACCAACTTTAGAAGGAATCTAATTTAAATTTCAGAAATTAAATCTTGTTCTTAAAGAAACAATAGTTAAATTAGTGATGTTCATGATGAACTAGATCATATCTCATACAGTGTCATTGCTCCTCACAGATACTCTTTTGGATTGAGGTGTACAAGAAGAATTCCATCATGAAACTATGTCATTCTCTTTAGATAACTGACAAATTCTCTATTTGGTATTGCATCCTCGATCTGATCGAAGTACCTTTAGGATTTTTTCGATTTACTTTTCTACTTGTCATTTGAATTCTTTGAGCCTTTCAAAGTCTTCAGATTTGTATCTCACATACATATCTATACCATGATTGCTCTTCAATAAAAGTGATGAAGTAGTGATAACCTCCTAGTCTGGCTCATCAAATGGGCCAGGCACATCGTTTGTGTACTAGGATAAGTATCTTAGTGGTTCTATTCTTTTATTCTATAAAAGATAGCTTGATCATTAATCCTCAAAGAGATGATTCACAAACTTGATATGACTTAACAGTCAATGAGCCCAAAGGCCCATTTTCTCCAATCGGCAAATCATGTCTTCTCATATATGACCTAGCCAAAAGAATCATCTATATACTTTAGGTTATTTGGTTCTGGATCTCTTAGACCAAATGGCATTCACTATTTGTTAAAATAGTTTATGTCGGTGCAGAATTTCGTCGATGCCGGAGAAGCTAGAGTCGAGGGGATCGCGACCGCCGTCGGGACCTATAAAGAAAGTCTAAACCGGAGTTGGGGGTGCTCCGACAAGACCCTCCGACACTCAAATCAGTACTCTGCTTCAACAAAAATGGAGTACTTGAATGGAATTTTAGCAGAGTTTCGAGATAGAATTTTTAGCTTAGAGGAGAACGTATTTGAAGGGTCCCTTTTATAGATGGAAGAGCGTAATTGATTGACAGCGATGTCCGTAACTGCCTGGTAGTGGACTGTTCAGGGCTACGTGGAGTTTGTTACGGAGAGTAGTGGTGTCCGTTGTCGCGACTTGCTAGAGAGTGGTGGGGCCACATGGAGTTTGTTAACGAGAGTGGAGTGATGTCCGTTGTCGCGACTCGCTAGAGAGTGATGGGGCCACGTAGAGTTTGTTACCGAGAGTGGAGTGGTGTCTGTTGTCGTGACTTGTCGGAGAGTTTGGACCGGATGGCTGATATTCGGTTGGAACATCTGGTGGAGTGAAATAGCTCTCGGTCTCAGCAATCTAAGAGAAGCTCGGATGTTTCTGAGGTTGCTGACGGGTTAACTGTTGTTGGGTGCCTTAGGCATCGATGCTGCAGATGGAAGTCATCCGCTGGAAAAGTCTGGAGGACACTGTGGAAGGTCGACTGGCGCTGTTTAAGGTTGATGGCTGGAGAGGTACGGAAGACACCGAAGACAATCGATCACTGTAGAAATCTGGCTACTGGAGCCCGTCCGTTGTAGAAGTTCATCCAGAATCCAACCGCTGTAGAAGTTCGGATGAAGTCCGGGAGAAGGCCGCTTACTGTAGAAGCTCAGATGGAGATCGATTGCCGTTGAAGTCCAGATGGAGATCGCTTATCGTAGAAGCTCGATGGAGATTGATTGCCGTAGAAGTCTGGATGGAGATCGCTTATCGTAGAAGCTCGGATGAAGATCGATTGCCGTAGAAGTCCGGATGGAGACCGCTTATCATAGAAGTTCGGATGAAATTTGGAAGGCGGTCGATCACCGCCGAAACTTGGACGGACTGTAGAAGTCCTACTACTGGAGAAGCTCGAACATTGACGAAGTCTGGAAGAAGCTCGGAGTGAAGTCAATCGTAACAGAAGTTCGGAGTCTGGAAGAGATTCGGAGAGTAGTCGATCACCGTAAAAAATTGGATGATAGTGAAGTCCAGAGAGTATTTTGAGCGGTCCGATAGATGAATGAAAGAGCTCATTATTGAAAAAGTCCAGATGGCACGATAGGAGTTCGTCCGTTGGAGGAATCTGGAGGACACTGTGGAAGGTCGACTGCTGGAGGAGTCCGGATGGTACTGTGGAAGCTTAGACGGTCGGAGGAGCTCAGAAAGATGCCGTACAAGGTCGGAAGCTGGAAGAGTCCTGGGAGGGTTGGCATCTTACGAACTTCGGCTGGGATTATTTTATACCCAACACCAGTCTCCCTACTTTCGAGTTTGGATTTCGAATGAAGGAAGTATAGAGAAATTTTCATAGCTGAAGTTGTCCCCCTCGATTTTCGTACTCGATTATTTTCAAATATCTTGGCGTTTGGTGCGTCGGTGCTGGGATCTTTTCAAATCGAGGCGACTCGAAAAGATTATTCAGAATTCTCGCTAGAGCGTTGCTCTAGGTACGACGTAATAATGATTCTGTCAGTTGTCAGCCGTCTGCCACAATGAGTGGGGCATGCGGTAATTGTAGATCGACTAAAAGAGATCTGCAATCATCATTGCGTCGGACCCTGAGGCCTATTTAAACCCGCCCCCCTCCTTCAGGGGTTTCACTTTGCCTGAGATTTTCCTTCGGTTCCCTTTCCTTCCCTGAGAGCTTCATCCTCTTCCAGCATCCCTCTCACCCTTAGGCACCCTTCAGGTTGTCCTCCATCGCCCTCACTGCCCTCCTGCATCTCTCGGACCAGCCTAGGTTAGTTCCGAAACCCTTCTTTTTCTTGCTGTTTTTCTATTTTTTCTCCTTTGCATTCCGTCCGTTCGGTTTCTCCACGAGCGCCTTATTTCTTATTTTTTCTAATTTTTTCAGAATTTTTTGGGGTTTTCACTTGATTCAAAATGTCCTCCAACACTTCCTCCTTTAGTAGTTCTAGAAGTTCGTCCGTTCCAGCCCCTAAAATTCTAGTTCTATAGATGGACCTCATCCGATCTTTGTACCGGACACCATTCCCAGCTCTCTGACTTCGGACGAACTCTCGCTGATTACGATTCAGTATGAGATTCTTTCAGAGTACGAGCTTGAGCTTCCCGGGCCAACTGACCGGGCTAGTGCCCCTCTCCCTGGCCGTTTCTGCTTATACCAGGAAGCTTTCCGCACCGAACTTCAACTTCTACTTTCACTTTTGTTGTTGCTCTTTTTTGCTTTTTAAACATTTCTTTAGTTTCTGTAGCACCGAACTCCTTTAGATTTCTGATAGGATTTCTTTTCCTCTGTCGTTTAGCCGAAGTCTGGCCAACCCTTTCTTTATTTAAAAATTTTTATACCTTCAAGCGTCACCCTTCGGTGAAGGACTGGTGATACTTCTCCCTCCAGTTCGGTAGAAAGGGGTTGCTGAAAGGTACCCCCTCTTCTATCCACAACTGAAAATAGAGGTACTACTACGTCCGATGCCCGACCTTGGAGCTGGGGTTGCCCCCCTGGGGCTCCCTGAGGGACTTCGTCCGTTGGGCTTCTAGCTTGGGAAGGGACGACCTTGAAGCCTCCAATAAACTTAAGGCTTATCCAGCTCCTCTCCTCTCCGACCTTCTGAAGGAGCAACTCTTATTTAACGTCGGTCTGAGTCCTCTCAATCCTGTCGGTATATATTTATTATTATTTTTATTTTTATTTTTTTAAGTCATTTGCTGCTTCCTCTCTCTTATTCTATTTTTAAGCTGTGCCGATCTTTTTTCATTGTAAATATGGACGCGAACGCAGCTCGAATGCTAGCCAAGGGTCTCAAGGCCCATAAGAGGAAAGGCATCGCAACTTCGGGGTCGACGAAGAGGGCTAGGGTAGAAGAGACAAGCTCGGTCGTGCCTGTCCAGGCGGTCATGCCGTTGACGCCCCCTCCGATGTTGAGCCCGCAGTCCCCCGAGCTTCTTCAAGAAGCCCTCCGACTGAGGTTTCCGCTTTGGGGTCTCATCCCGAGGAGGCACTGGGGGTTGAAAGGAGGAGAAGAAAGAAGACGTTGGCCCACAAGATCCGTAGCAGCAGGGCTGCCATCGAGGGGGCCGACGGCTCCGAAGAGGATCCGGGGGAGAATCCCTTCAACTATAGGGATTTAATAAAAAGATTGGTCGATGGGTGCGTCCTGCCCAAGGTCATCCACAGGATCGTCCATGCCGATCCTGAACAGAGGGTTTGGGACTCTCTAGGGTTCTTTCTTGAGGTAGGCTGATTAACTTTTTTCTTCCTTTCGCTTCTTTACTTTGCTTATCCCTTAGCTTTCATATTGACTTCTTGGCTATTCTTGCAGATTGAACACCAGCTCATCGCCAACATCGAGGCGATGAACAATGCAAAAAAAGAAGTAGCCCAGACGGAGGAAGGCCGCCAGGCTGAGGCTGCCCGCCTCAAGGAGAAGGTCGTCGAAGTCGCGAGTCTCCAAGAGGCACTGCAAAAGGAGGAACAAACCTCGACAGATCTGAAGGCCACCCTGGAGGAGGAAAGAAAGAAAGCAGAGGTCGAGGTCTCCAAGCTGAGGGAGCAGATCTCGACCCTAGTCTCGGAGGCACAGGCCCAAGCAGTGGAGGAGTTCAAGACCTCCTCTGAGATGAGGGATCTGAACATCCAGTTCGGCCAGGCTGCCTTCATCAAAGGCTTCGAGCTTTGTCAGGAGAAGATGGTCGGAAAGTTTTTCGAACTCGACCTCGGCTTCCTGGATGAAGCGTCCAACAATAAGCCGAACCTTCCGAAGTCGTTGCGATCTCCCTCCAGTCGGGACCTCTTCGACTGTCGCGGCTGCCACGACCGACCTTTCGGGGGCACCGAGCTCCTCCACTTCTGCCCCAGAGGTTCGAAACCTCTAATTTTGTACTTTTCTTTTGTTGCGACTTTTTCTCTTTCTCTTGTACTTAAGAATTATTTAATCAATGAAATCGGATTCTTCTTTACAGAGAGCTCTTTTTTCTTCTTCTTCTTCTTTTTTCTTTTTTTGCAATGATTTGCGTGGTGACGCTCTTGTTTTCCGACAACAGTGCCCTGCCGAAGCTCTTCCCCCACTACAGGGAATTTCTCTGAAGTCGATGATCCGAGATCTCAGAAGAAAAGTTCGTCACCTAACGAAAAAATCAAAGAAGATGGGTGACGAACTTCACAGGCTGAGAAAGAGCCATTCAGAAGCTACCGTGGAGGTTACTCGCCTTCAGAACCTCCACAAAAAGGACTTCATGGACTACACCCGGAAGAAGGCTGACTTCGTGAAGGAGCTTGAGGAACTCCAGAAACACGCCAGTGACCGATCTTGAACTCAGGCTTCCAAGATCAGCTCCCTCGAGGTCGAGTTGACGGTCGTACAGGAGAAGATCGGCCAACTGGAAGGGAGCTCGTCCTGGCTTACAACTCAGGCCGACCACGATCGAGATTGGTCGAAAAATTCTCTGACCTCCAGAAGCAGCTACAGGACGTCGAGATGAATTACAATACCTACCGAGTCGGCTGGTGCGGGCAAGTAGACGACTACAGAAGGAGGCTCAAGACGACGACCGATGAGGTTGCTCGCTTCAGAAGCAGTTGTCCGAGAGAGCCCAGGCCATTTCGGTTCAAAGCTCCGACGAGCTCCGCTCCTTGAGGGGGACCATGAAAGAATTATCCATGACCCTTGGGCAGGAGAAGGCCGAACTACAGTGGCTGAAAATTCAGCTGGCCTATGAGTAGCAGGCGGTCAAGAATGCCGAGGTGGAGTCTGAAGTTCTGAGGAAGAGGCTTCGAAAGTTGGAGGGTGAAAGCCGACGGTTCCACCAAATGTATCAGAAGATGCTGTTAAGAAAGAAGAAACTGGAAGAAGAAGTTGAGAACTTAAAGCAATCCCTGATAATAGCTGGAACCGAAAGTTCGAAGTTAGAAGAAGCCGAGCTTCCTTAGAGCTTCTTTTACCTTTTGTTCTATGTATTCTTTTCTTTGCTTGTTGTTTCTTTTTTTTTTTTGGCCTTCAAAGGCTTTTGTTAGGCATTCTTTACTAATGAAATAAAATAAAATTTTCTCATTATCTTGTATACTCTTGCTCTGAGTTGTCATTTACCGAGCTTCTCTTGTCTTTTATCTTGTTCGATGTCGACGTTGTTTGAAGGTTCCTGATCATCATCGTGTTGATTCGTCCTTTTTGTTCACGACCGAAGGTCTTTTTGAGGCCATTCGAGTTTGACGCTTTCTTTCAGTATTCAAGCTTGGGGTCCGAACTTCTCGTTACTTTGAGGATGTCTATTTTCTTCTGCTAGTGTTGGGTTCTCCCTTAGAGACTGAGGATTTTTGACAAGAGTTTTCTTTCTCGTTGAGACGAGGTCCCTTGTGTCTTAGATTTAGTTCATTTTTCTCTTATCTCTGGTGTAGCTCGTCGCTTTTCCTTTTTTTTTCTCTCCTTTTCTTTATGTTGGAGTGAGGGTTTTTTCTCTGCTCCTAACGGGGTTGTAGGGGTGTAGAGGAGCCGCTGAGGGGACTCTTCTCCTCATCCGATCTTAAACGATCAGATCTTTGTTTATGTCAGGATGAGGTTCCCCTCCTATTCCCGACACAATCAATTTCAGCTCATGTTAGGATGAGATTTTCCTCCTGTTCCTAATAGGGCTATGGGGGCATATAAGGGCCGTTGCATGGGCCTCTCCCTCCATCCGATCTCTAAATAACCAGACCTTCGATCTTGCTCATGTTAGGATGAGGTTCTCCTCCTGTTCTTAACATGGCTGTGGAGGCGTATAAGGGCCATTGCAAAGGCCTCTCCCTCCATCTAGTTTCTAAATAATCGGACCTTCGACCTTGCTCATGTTAGGACAAGATTCTTCTCATGTTTCTAACATGGCTGTGGGGGCGCATAAGGGCCGTTGCAAGGACCTCTCCCCCCATCCGATCTCTAAATAATCGGACCTTCATTTGTGTCGGGATGAGATTCTCCTCTTGTTCCTGACATGCTTAATTTCGATTGTCTGAAGGAGCTACTCCCTGTCGTTATAAGCTCATGCCAAAAGAAAAGATATGCAAATATGAAACTTTTATTTAAGGCAAAGTTATCGGTAATACATTCATAAATTTTTCAAATTCCATGGTCGCGGAAGGTCTGCTCCTCCGATCTCTTTTAGATAGTACGTTCCGGGCCGGACTATCTTCCTGACTTCATATGGGCCTTCCTAGTTAGGGGCAAGTTTTCTTTGGTTTTGAGGTTGTGAAACAGCGGCTCGTCGAAGTACTAAGTCCCCCGCTCTGAAGGCTTTGCTCTTGACTCAGGAGTTGTAGTAACGGGCTGCTTTCTACTTGTAGGCTGCCATCCGAACTTGAGCTGTCTCCCGCTTTTCTTCTAACAAGTCGAGGTTGGCCTTAAGATCCTGTGAGTTGCACTGCTCGTCGAATGCCACGACCCACACTGACGGAAGCTTGAGTTCGTCGAGATCACGGCTTCTGTTTCGAAGGTTAAGGCAAAGGGGGTCTCCCATGTGGGCAGTCTTTGGGTAGTTCGGTATGTCCATAACACATGATAAAGCTCGTTTGCCCAAGTTTCCTTTGCTTTTTCAAGTCTCACCTTGATTCCTTGCAACAGAGTCCTGTTAGTCACCTCGGCTTCGCCGTTTGCCTGCGGATGGGCTACTGACGTGAAGTTATGAGAGATGTTTAAGTCCTCACAAAATTCAGCAAACCTTGCTCCAGCAAATTGTCGCCCATTATCAGTAATGAGAGTTCTGGATAAATCGAACCTACAGACGATTGACTTCCAGACGAAGTCCTGCACTTTAGCTTCTGTGATTTTCGCCAAAGGCTCGGCTTCGACCCACTTGGTGAAGTAGTCAATTACCACTAGGAGGAACTTCCGCTGTCCGGATGCCATGGGAAAAGGTCCAAGGATATCCATCCCCCATTGTGCAAACGGCCATGGGGCACTCAAGGGTATAAGTTTGGAGGCTGGCTGTCTTTGGATATTCGTATATCTCTGACACCGATCACACTTTTTGACATATTCGATGGAGTCGTGGTACATTGTAGGCCAGTAATAACCTTATCGGAGCAGTTTGTGGGATAAAGATCTGGCCCCCAGGTGACTTTCACAGACTCCTTCATGCACCTCCCACAAGGCAAAGTCGGCTTCAGAAGGCTGGAGACATTTTAGGAGAGACAAAGAGTACAACCTCTTGTACAGCTTGCCTTCATAAAGGATATATCGAGAGGTCTGGTTCCTAAGCTTCCGAGCTTCTTTTACATCATGAGGAAGAACCCCATCTTTGAGGTATGCAACCACTGGGTCAATCCAGCTGGGTTCATGGCTGATTTCTATTACAAGCTGCGGTTCTTCCGTACTTGGATACTTCAGAACTTCGAAGAAGACTTTCTTGGGTAGTTCAGCAAGAGCCAGTGTAGCCAACTTAGAGAGAAGGCTGGTCTTGATATTTTTTGCTCTTGGAATCTACTTGATGTCAAAGCTGCCAAAGGCAGGAATGATCTCTTTTACCTTTTCGAGATACTTGGCCATACTATCCTCCCGAGCTTCATAGCTTCCGCTGACTTGTCCCACTACCAATTGAGAGTCACTGTAGACTTAGAGCCGGTTTACTTCTAATTCTTTGGCGATCCTCAGTTCCGCAATCAGAGCTTCATATTCTGCTTCGTTATTTATCGCAGAAAATTCAAAGCGAGCACGTGCTCCACGATAATTCCTTCCGGATTGACCAAGATCAGGCCCGCGCCCGACATGTTGGAGGAACCGTCCACATAGAGGGCCCAAAAACCATCAGGGAGATCCATTCTTTCCTCAGGGGAGTTCGGTTGGAGCCCGAGGTTGTCAGCTTCACCTCGTTCAAGTTTGGCTTCTTCCGGGATAGTGCATTCCACTATGAAGTCTACTAATATCTGGACTTTTATCGCCGATCGAGGTTGATAGTTGATGTCGAATTTCGTGAGCTCGACTGCCCATTTTGCTATCCTTCCGAAAGCATCTGCTCGATGCAGAACTGCCTTAATCGGCTGGTCGGTAAGCAGTGTTATGATGTGCCCTTGAAAGTAAGATCGGAGCCTTCGAGCTGCAATCAACAAGGCGTAAGTTAGTTTCTCTAACTTAGTATACCTGATTTCGGTGTCTCTCAAAACTGACTTATGTAGTAGATCGATCGTTGAATTTTTGCTTCTTCCTTAACCAGAACTATTGCGAGAGCCACAGAGGAGACCGTCAGGTACAGGAACAACTCCTCTCCAGATTCGGACTTTGCCAATAGCGGAGGTGAGCTGAGGTAGTTCTTCAATTCTTCGAATGCTTGCTGACATTCAGTGATCCAACAGAAGTTCTTCGACTGCTTGAGAGTCTGAAAGAAAGGTAGGCACCGTTCGACCGACCTTGAGACGAAGCGATTCAGAGCTGCTACTCTCCCAGTAAGGCACTGAACTTCCTTTATTGACTTCGGGGCGATCATTTTCTGGATGGCACGAATTTTTTTTAGATTTGCTTCGATCTCACGCCCTGATACCATAAAGCCCAAGAATTTCTCTGAAGTTACTCCAAAAGCGCACTTGGCTGGGTTCAGCTTCATCTTATATTTTTGGAGGGTGCTGAAGGTCTTCTCAAGGTCGGTGATGTAGTTCATTGAGATTTGCTTTTTACAAGCATGTCATCCACGTAGACTTCCATGTTGCGATCGATCTGCTCTTTGAAGATCTTGTTCACCAGCCGTTGATAGGTTGCCCCTGTATTTTTGAGGCCAAAAGACATGACCCTGTAACAATAAAGACCACGGTTAGTGATAAAAGCAGTTTTTTCTTCATCCTCTGGTGCCATCCCGATTTGATTGCAGCCGAAAAATGCATCCATGAAAGTGAGAAGCTCGTGGCCCAAGGTTGCATCCACTAATTGGTCAATTCTGGACAGAGGATAACTGTCCTTCGGGTAGACTTTGTTCAACTTTTTGAAGTCTATACACATTCTCCACTTGCCGTTCGCCTTCTTGATGAGAACCACATTGGAGACCCAGTTCGGATAGTTGACTTCTTTGATGAATCTGGCTTTCAGAAGTTTATCAACTTTCTCAGCTATTACTTTCTGCCTTTCCGGTGCATGACCTCAAATTTTTTTCTTCATCGGCCGATGTTTGGGATCAACAGCTAGACGGTGTTCCATGACGTTCGCATCAATCTCCGACATGTCCGTCGGAACCCAAGTGAAAACATCCGCATTCTTTTGTAGAAAATTGATGAGCCATGTCCGTATCTCTTTTTTCAGGTTGGAGCCGATCTTCACCACATGCTCCTCATCCCATCGTTCAAAGGAATTGAGACAAGATCTTCAATTGGCTCACCCCGTTCTTCAGCAAGGTCGTCGCGGGTGTCTAATCCATCAACCAGATAGGGGTCAGACTGATCATTTCTTTGTAAGGCTATATTATAGCAGTGTCTTGCCAGGACTTGATCTCCTCTGATCTCTCCGACCCCTTGGCTAGTAGGAAATTTTAATTTCAAATGGTAGGTCGATACCACAGCTCGGAGGGCATTGAGGCCAGGTCGGTCGAGTATTGCGTTGTAGGCAGACGGCACCCTTACTACCAGAAAATTCACTTGCACTCTAAATTATTTCGGGTACCGACCTGCAACTACGGTTAAAGTTATTACTCCTTCCACTGGCACAGCATCGCCAGTGAACCCAACCAACGGGAGCTTATCGGCCCTAATCGACCATCCGGAATGGACATTTTTGAGAATGCATCGTAAAACAAAATATTGGCTGAGCTTCCACTATCAACAAGAATGCGGCGCACATCATAGTCAGCAATATTTAAAGAAACTACAACCACATCATTATGGGAGAATTGAATCTCTCGGGCATCTTCTTCAGTAAAGGTTATAGATTCTTCAGTCCTCTATCGCTTGGGCGGTCCGATCGATCCACTGACTGCTCCCCGTCGGAGTCCTCCAGAGATGGTGTTGATGATCCTGATTGGAGGTCGATCTTTAGGCTGTTCTTCTCTCTTTGGTGGCTCTAGTTGTGGTAGGGCCTTCGACCGATCTTTCCTACCTTCAAACTGGCGTCGGATGAATCTGTCAAGCCGACCTCGTCTGATGAGCTCCTCGATCTCATCTTGAAGCTGAATATACTCTTCGTGTCATGATCGTGGTCACGATGATAGAGGCAGAACTTATTAGGATTGCACTTTCCGGGATGTATGCGCATCCTTTCCGACCTTGGCAGCTGCTCCCTGACCTCCGTCAGCACTTGAGTTTTTGGAGCATTGAGAGGGGCGTAGCTGTGGAATCTTCCTGGGGGAGAGCTCTGCCAAACTCTGCAGTCCGGGCTTCTCTGCCTACGAGCTCGGGGAGGAGTTCGGACATGCTTGTGTCCAGAGAAAGTTCGAGAACGTGACCGAGCTTCACTCGGCCCTTTTTCAGCTACGGCTTGCTGGAGTCACCCATCTGCCGCTCCTTCATGGCCTCCTCATCCTTCAGCTTGAAGGCTTCCTCTACTCGGGCATATCCTTCGGCCCGAGCCAGCAAATCAGCGAAGTCCCTGGGATATTTCTTTTTCAGGGAAAATAAAAGATCATTCTTTTGGAGACCGCTCTTCAGTGTGGCCATTGCAACTGATTGGTCTAAGTTCCGGACCTCCAATGCGACGGCATTAAAGCGGTTGACATAAGTTCGGATAGATTCTTCCTTCTTTTGCTTGATGTTGATGAGGGACTCCGAACCTCTCCGGGGACACCGACTGCTGACGAAATGAGCTGCAAACTGATGGCTCATTTGATCAAAGAAGAAGATAGTGCTCGACTTCAGTGTCGAGTACCAATTTCTTGCTGCTCCCTTCAAAGTAGATGGGAAAGCTCGGCACAGGATGGCGTCTGACGCACCATGGAGCAGCATCATTGTCCGAAAGGCCTCCAGGTGGTCAACCAGATCCGAGGTCCCGTCGTAGCTCTCAAATTGGGGGAGCTTGAAGTTCGGCGGGATCGGTTCCTGCATAATCATTTGAGAAAAAGGAGGGTCAGTACAGATATTCTTGCCATAAGCAGGTGGAGCATGGCGGAGCTCTTCGATCCGTCAGTTTATCTCTTGGAACCTTTGATCCAGGAGATCCTCTCGATTGCGAGTCTCAAGGATCTTCTGACAGAACGGAGGTAGGGACCCTCCGGAGGTGGAATCGTGATCAGATAGAGGGCTCTCCGCCCTCTGCTTTCCCTTTCCAAGGAACACAGGGCGATTGGCCCAAGTGGCCCGCCCGATCGCCAGATTCTAAAACTTCGATGATGCTCTTTCCAACCGCACAGATGCCTGCAGCTGCTGCTGCTGCTGCTTGGCCTGCACTACTTCGGTGAGGCCCCTGACCTGCTGAACTAGCAGGTCAAACTACTTCATGCCGACTGCCGTTGCCGGAGGAGGAGGAGCCTAAAAAATTAGTGATGAGGCCGGAGCTTGCGGATCTCGCTGAGATCTGGCCACAAAAGCCGTAGATCGCCTGATGGATGCCTTTTGGGAAGGCATCAGGTGGGGATCTGACAGGAGAAGAAGAAGAAGATGTCGAAGAAGATGATCGGAGATAGTCCCGTTGAGTACTTCTTTAAGAACAAGGGTCCTGCGAAGACACAGACCCTTCTTCTAGTGCCAATTCTGTTGGTGCAGAATTTCGTCGATGCCGGAGAAGCTGGAGTCGAAGGGATCGCGACCGCCATCGGGACCTGTAAGGAAAGTCTAAACCGGAGTTAGGGGTGCTCCGGTAAGATCCTCCGATGCTCAAGTCAGTACTCTACTTCAACAGAAATGGAGTATTTGAATGTGATTTTAGCAGAGTTTCGAGATAGAGTTTTTAGCTTAGAGGAGAACGTATCTTGAGGGTCCCTTTTATAGACGAGAGAGCGTAACCGATTGACAGCGACGTCCGTAACTGCCTGGTAGTGGGCCGTTCAGGGCCATGTGGAGTTTGTTATGGAGAGTAGTGGTGTCCATTGTTGCGACTTGCCAGAGAGTGGTGGGGCCACGTTGAGTTTGTTACCGAGAGTGGAGTGGTGTCCATTGTCGGACTCGCCAGAGAGTGATGGGGCCATGTGGAGTTTGTTATCGAGAGTGGAGTGGTGTCCATTGTCGTGACTTGCCGGAAAGTTTGGACTGGAGGCTGAAGCTCGGTTGGGACGTCTGGTGGAGTAGAATAGCTCTCGGTCTCAGCAATCTAAGAGAAGCTCGGATATTTTCGAGGTTACTGATGGGTTAACTATTGTTGGGTGCCTTAGGCATCGATGCTGTCGACGGAAGTCATCTGCTGGAGGAGTCTGGAGGACACTATGGAAGGTCGGCTGGTACTGTTGAAGGTTGATAGCTGAAAAGGTACGAAAGACACCGGAGACAGTCGGTCACTATAGAAATTCGGCTGCTGGAGCCCGTCCGTTGTAGAAGTTCGTTCGAAATCCAACCGTTGTAGAAGTTTGGATGGAGTTCGATTCTTGTAGGAGTCCGGGAGAAGGCCGCTTACTGTAGAAGCTCGGATGAAGATCGGTTGCCGTTGAAGTCCGGATAGAGACCGCTTATCATAGAAGCTCGGATGGAGATCGGTTGTCGTAGAGTCCGGATGGAGACCGCTTATCGTAGAAGCTCGGATGAAGATCGGTTGCCGTAGAAGTCTGGATGGAGACCGCTTATCGTAGAAGCTCGGATGAAATTCGAAAGACGATCGATCATCATCGAAATTTGGATGGAGTCTGACTACTGTAGAAGTTCTGCTACTGGAGAAGCTCGAACATTGATGAAGTCCAGAAGAAGCTCGGAGTGAAGTCGATCGTAATAGGAGTTTGGAGTCTGGAAGAGATTCGGAGAGTAGTCGATCACTGTAGAAAATCGACTGATAGTGAATCCCAGAGAGCATTTTGAATGGTCCGATAGATGAATGAAGGAGCTCATTATTGAAAAAGTCTAGATGGCATGATAGAAGTTCGTCCATTGGAGGAATCTGGAGGACACTATGGAAGGTCGACCGCTGGAGGAGTCCGGATGGTACTGTGGAAGCTCGGACAGTCGGGAGAGTTCAGAAAGACGCCACACAAGGTCGAAAATCGAAAGAGTCCTGGGAGGGTTGGCCTCTTACGAACTTCAGCTGAGGTTATTTTATACCCAACAGTTTACAAATACATCACTATATAAATGATAAAGAACTAAATCCAAACGGTAATCACCGAGGTTAGGTGCCCACGGCCATAATGCAACTTTTGTGCCATTCCTGACTCAAAAGAGTCACTTTACCTTCCTTTAGCCCTCTTCCTTTTTTAGACCCTATATTAAAGTGCGTAATATGTACTAGAGTTTAATAAAAAGAGAAAATCGTAAGATCAAATTTGAGCAATTTGACATGCCTTCTAAAGGCATGTCAATATTTCTTTAGGTTCTCTAGGTATGTACTTCTGAACTTTTTAAGGTCCCTTAGTTACCAACATATTGATCAATTCAGTTAAGGTGCTACAATATTTATTTATATAATAGTTTCATAAACTACTCATATAAATCAGAGATTGCAGAATCAAACCCATTAGTAATTTCTTATGCATGGTCATGTCGAGTTTTTCAAACTCTTCAATATCTTTGATCATTATTAAATAGCGATCATGGACAAACTACCCATCACGCATCTTATGCGCTGTGCGACTCTGATTATCTCACAATTGTGGCAGATGAATCAGCATGTCGTTGGCAATATACATGTCCTTATGCACATATTGGAGTTCATCAATCATGGACTCTAATTTATAGCACCTAACCTAGTGTCAATGTCCAATCATTTGTCAAGTATAGCTCATTGACTATGGATTGGACAAGCTGATGACATTAGGTTAACCTGATCAACAACATGACTTAATTTCTAAAAGCTAAAAACTATTCTTAGTTTTTTGAGCCAAAATATGTAATTGATTTCAATTAAGTGGTTGATATCTTGGATTCAAGCTAGAGGATTGGAAGCTAATAGAATTGACCATAGAGAGTAAAGATTTAATTAGATAATTGTACTTATAAAAAATTATTCTAAAAATTTTAAAAATAAATAAAGGCTTCCACTAATTTTTCGAGTCTCTTACACTCCTCAGGTGAAAAAACAAAAATCCTAACGTGATAAGTGATTTTAGTGGATACTGCGGTCCCATCGATGTATGGTACCTCACCTAATAGTTATTGGTGACACGTATACCAATGGATGGATAATTTTTTGTCCAGATGCTTCTCTAAGCATATTACAGTGATTTGATCTCTAAGTCCTGTGGCCTCACCTAATAGTTATCGACATATTTCTTAGTTAAGTCTGACCCACCGTTCACTAGCGAGTGCAAAACCGTCATTGGATCTCTCATCTAACAGTTATTGGGTCCAACCCCCTCTTTACCCCAAGATATCTAATGCCAATAGAGTGGTTGTGCCTTTCCAATACAACCGAACCACTGTAACCAGTTGAGAACGATCAACGTCGGAAAAGGCACCCACATCTCTACAATGGTGGAAGATCGGTAGACTTAATATTTAGTAAAGAGATTTAGGTTTATATTTTTAATAGTCATATATATCTGATGTAGATGACTAATCTAGTTCAGATTAGAATATCTCATGTCTAACCAATCTAGTTAGTATAGGTGAACTCGAGTCAACAAGTAATCTAATACAAAACATAATCTCCCAAAATGGCCACATAAGTAAAGATGAGTAGGGGTCTCCCTGTTGCTTTTCTTAGACACCAACGAATTGACCAGATCAGACAACAGAACCAATTAAAGAATCAAAATTAGTTGAATAGAATCAATTAGGTTAACCTATAGACCTAGACTGAAACCGTTGAGCTAAATTCGGTCTTGATTTAATCAATTCACATCACATGTGAATCAATTTCACCAACTACAATCAAATTCAATTTTGAGCCCCTTTGATCTAATCCCAATCAACTTTTGATTAGGTTCAATCAACTGTTCAAAATCGAAAAAGGTTCTAACTTAATCTAATCAATAACTCTAGTTGTAGTTTAGTCTATAAACTTAATTTATTCAACTCATATCCGAAGCATTAAAATTTAGATCTTAAATTAATAATTTTAAATCTTATAATTTTGAATCTTAATTCTTAATTAAGTGTATTATATACATAGGTTTAAGTTTAGATCTCGAAATAATTTTTGATCTAAATAATTTATATTATATCTTATACAATTTTGCTATCTGTAGAATCGAGTCAACTCACTCTGGTACTCAAATCAACTGGTCATAGTGAGTTGGCACAATATTGAGATAAACAAAAATCTGTGGACCTAGCCTGTGCAATTGAGTCGGCTCATCAGTAAATGAGTCGGAGGGTCTCGAGTTGACTCCAACAAAAATAAGCCAACTCATCAAGTACTTGAGTCGACCCAATCGAGAACCGAGTCGACTCCACAGGCATGCTAGTTATAGTTTTCTGATTTCATACAAACAGAACCTAGAGTTTTGTAGAAATTAAATTTTAGATCGTGTGTCAAAATAATATATCACATATAATATTTAGTGATCTAAAACATATAAAAATATATGCATAATCTGATTTAAATCTAAAATATGTATCACAGATAATTTTCTGTTTGCTGTTCATCTTAATAGGAAATATCACAATCGGTACCCCTACACATTATAAGAGAAATCTATCGAATGGACAAGAGAGAAACTTTAATCCCTTCTTCTTCTTATGATCGGATGGCTATGGTGATTATCCCAATTCGATTACTAAGCTACTAAGAGATTAATCTAATATATCACATATGTAATCAATTAAAAATCAGATCTAATTATCTTTCATATGTCAAACATATGAATAATAATTTTGAATCTATACATATATGAAATAATTTCAGCAATCATACTTGATCCAAATTAAATCCTAATTAATATATTTAGATTTAAAATTAATTTTAGATCTGAATTACTCATGATTTATTTCAGATCTGAAATAATTTTAAATTCAAAATAATCTTGTAATCATATTACGACATGTAAAAAATTTAGATCTAACATTAATTAATGTTCTATATCGTTCTAGGATAACCATTTAGCATAACAAGATTATGCCAGGATAACTTTATTTCAGAATGATGTTGATCATCTAACTAATCTTCAGATATGATTTCTATAAATTAGATTTTAGATCTGAGGGATTACGTATTCGTATCAGAAATCTGGCTCTGATATCATTGTTAGAAAATATGATGATTTCGTACGTATAGTTTAAAATTTTTCAATATACTTTGTGTAGTGAAAATAAATTAAATTAAAATCTTGTTAATTTTATATACATACCAGATCTGATCTAAAAATCATGCTTGGAATCTTGACATGAATATGTGATCTTGATCTAAAATTTGAAAAAAAAGGCATTAGAAGAAAAATAGAGATCTGATCTCCATACCTTTGGATCCTATGGATGTCCGAGATTTTGATTGTAGTCGTACACACGCCCGACCTCTGCTGGTATCTATATGAAGTTGTTTAATCAGATCATCGAGATCATCGGTGTGCTAGCACCTTGCAGATCTTGCTCCTCAGTCTTGGATCTGAATCTTCTTCCTACACTTGAAGAAGATGAAGGTTGCGCGAACTCCTTTATGCAGATCTGACAGGATTTGAACTAGATCATCAAGAAGGAAAGAAGAACGTTTCTTCTTCTCTTTCTCTCTCTCTTTTTCTTTCCTTAGATATGATCACATCAGATTTTGGATGTTGAGGTGAAGGGAAGAAAGAAGGTGGCATTAGAAAAATAAGTTGCGGTGTCCTAAAAGAAATCGTCCCATATCTCTCACGCTAAACCTCCTCACGCCCACTTTTTTTTTTTTGTCACACAAAACATCATCCCTACTTTCCTAATCAGATAGGATCTGATTTATCAAATCAATGGAGGAGATGATGAGGCATGAAGATGGATGGTCACAAGAAAAGAAATTGCCCAACTTATTTCTCACGCATGACAGATTCTTAAAAAATTTTATCATGCAAAAATATTTGATTTTCTTTTTATTTCATGTCTCAATCAGATAAAAATTGATCTTATTTTGAATCAAATTCAAATAGATATTAAATCAAGAAGAGAGAGAATCTCAGATGGAGTGGGATGCCAACTATTGGTGCCCCTTCCTTTCACGCATGCAAAAAACAAAAGAGGGCACGTCGCCATGCATGCCCTCCCCTTTTTACATGAGATCAGAGAGAGAGTCTCAGAGAATCTGGGCTCTATGAGTCATAGTTGATCTGGTTCAAATTGGATCTCAATCGGATTCAAATTGAGTCCGAATCGAATCGAATTCAAAAGACTGTCAAATCTGATCCTATCAAGCTTGAAATTCTGATCTGATTTGGATAATTAGATTCAATTAGTATTAAATTAAATTAAGTTTAATTAAATTAAATTTGATTTAAATTAATTAAGACTTGATCCATAATTTAATCAGTCCCAATAAAATTACAACATTTACAATTAAATCCCTACGCTAATAATTAGCAGCTGCCAAAACTGTTACACTTACAAATTAGTAATTTTTAAAATTCAAACTATCAATCTGATTAATAATTCGAATATGATCCAATCAATTGATCAGATCATGCTTCTTTTGTATGTGATCCCTCAGGTTCTATTCTATCTAGTAGCGAGACATATCGTGATCTCCATCATAGTATCATCGAAACTTCTTTTGATGGGCTAGAATGATTCTAATTCATCTCAATAAGGATCGTTGATCCAAAAATGATTCTAGTAAGTTCTCACGATCTATCAGTGACACCTAGCAGTATGTAGTGACAACCCAATAGAACAGAAAAAATGAATTCCTAGGTATAATTATCGTGTGATACAATTCTTTTATCATGAGCTCCGACTAGATGGAGGTCATGGAGAACTCGTCAAACCCCATAATCAGTCATTCCAGATTGGCTTTACTCAAGTTCATTTGTGAATTTCATGAAAACTCTTTTTTAGTATTCACTCTTGCTTTGATCAGAGACTTTTTGAACTCAGTCTTATGAATCACATAGGACTACTCTTTTTCTATCAAGATCGATAGATTCTATTTAGGTGCATCTGACTCCAAATAGCGAACCTGAATCTATAATAACCAATATACACAGTAAGGATCCGAATGACTAGGGACCAAGAGAATGTACAATCAAACTAAGTAGCCTCGTTGCGAATAGCCTACATACTATAGGTGAAAAAACTAGTCAAACCACTACAGCATTGAGAAAATCATTGACAAGTGAGTAGACATCCTAGTAGTTCTCATGTTAGTCACACTCAGTGCAAGTTGTTCTGTAACAACCATCTGTACTCTCACCCTAGTATCTTCACACCACAGACTCGAGACTCATCTATCCGAAAGAGAGGTGATCTATACATCGATCTTGAATGGATTGATCAATGTCTTCCGTGATGATCCTTGATCGGGAGTATTTAGAAATTAATCACTAATGATGTATGTCTCAAATTCTCAACACCTTGAGAATATACAAAATTATCTTTGTTAATTTCTAGGATAAATCATGGACACATATGACATGATTGGTTATAAAGACTATCCATTAAGTATAAAATATATGTTAGAGAAAGATATGTGTTAGTCAAGATTGACTTCTAGGGCACACATCTAACAGTAGTATCGGAACTATTTTCTGTACTAATCAAAATTACCATCTAGCAATGATTCTCAACATTCGGATAGATCGAATTTTTGCAAAGTAATATTCAAGAACCTAGACATATGGTTACTGTATAATTTATCTCTTTGATCTTGAATGCTCAGGATGATATAGGGTTTAACTGTCAATCTTGAATGTGTCATCCACATTATATTTCAACTTTTCACATCCATCACATGGATTATCTTGACCAAGATTTTATTAAATTAAGATATAGGGATGCATTAACTCCTATAATCCGGAGGGGTCAATCCTATCTTCACTCACATACAGACTTCATAGGTACTTAACCATATCCTGTAGCCTTCTATCACTGCATTAGAAATATAGATAGTTCAGCACCAAAGCACAGTTAGTTTTTGTAAGTCACCATCGTGATCTCAGGTCTGATGGATACTTATGTCCATACCCTTCGTGAGCTGCCTTTGACAGCAGAGTGCTCAGTAGGTGAGTCACTGTTTAGTGATGATATACTCCTACATCTTATCTGTATGTCATATCAATATCTTCATACTTCTTGGTTACGAGGATAACCAATCTATATGGCACATATCGACCTACACTCGATAAACATCATCGTCCTTTTAATGACGTATCATTTGATCGCGAATATTATTTTAAGAACTATTTGATAAATCTTCTTTTATCAATTACTTTATAGTTCTAAGGACTTTATCACAATGCAAAAGTTCAAATAAGGAAGATGCACAATTTGTGATGAAAATGCTAAATAATTTTTATTAATTCATAATTCATATACAAATTGTAAAGAGTATAATCGTTCAAATGATTGATTTTAAGATATATTTCTGAATAAATTTAACCTATGAATCCTGTACCAATTGTGCAGGAAGATTCAGAGTTACTGCAGATATTTCTCCAGCATGCCATGAGACTACTTCTGTGCCGATAGTGACATCGATTTCACTTAAGAAAAAGAGGAAGAAAAAAGTATCCTCTCACACAACTCCTACAACTTTATCATCTACTATAGCTCAGAGAGTAAAGGCAAGTTACCAGAGGAAGTCTAGTTCATACATAAAATCTCCTTGGATAGTAGAATCCAAATAGTGTGGGAAAAAAATAGACAAAAGTATCAAAGAACACTTAATTATATTATGCCAGTGGTGAAGTTGCACCAGCAGGAAGCATGTTAAAAATATCAATAGTGAACAAAGAAATGTCCATCCCGTTAAGATACTTGATAGCATGCAGGTTGGTTTAAGCTCAGATGCTCTAACATATTCGACTGTAGTGAAACTTACATCGCTTGAAAGGGCCTCTCTTAGATATATGAAATTCCATGTGTTATCCGTTGAAAAGACAATAGTCTCTATAGATGATGTTGAATTCAATGTAGAGCAAATATCCTATCTAACTAAGATCGTATGATTGAATAATTAAAAAGATTTTATTATTATATTTGTACTTATTATTTTTAATCTATATTATTATTACAAATATCTTGTAATTCAGGTCATAGATGCATAAGGATGCTAGGGCTCCAAAGACAGCATTCCTCAGGGTATGACAATCAAAAAGTTTGGATCGAAAGTGTGCATGTATTTCGAGTGCTATCCAAACTAGGTGAAAGTAGAGAAGACATTATAAATTTTTTTGATCATAAATTTCAGAGATTTGCACAGACAAGAACAAGATGGATAAATTCATATATGGTCAAGATTTTTCCATATATTTGGAAGCCTACATATTTTCGAAGAATGAATATATTTGTATGTCTTTAGGTCCTATTCCCCATGAATGCCACTAGTGATCATTGGTGGCTGGTTGTGATGCATGTGTGCAAGAAGGTATTTCAAATTCTAAACTGTCTAGATTGGGTCTCGATCAAGTATCCAAACGTGCTTCATAACTAGATAAGTTTCAAACTTATTACAACATCTTATATACTAGGATGGTTATAATTCATGAATTTAACAGTCTTGATTAACATTATCATGGTATCAATTCAGCGGCTAAGCATACAATGTTATATGAATATGACAGTTAAATGTTCACATGATTTGGAGATAGATTTGGCTGATTTGGATGTTACATCATGGCCTTTTGATGTGATTGATTCTATCCCAAAGTAGTATGATGGATAGGTTTGTGTTATATATATATATATATATATATATATATATATATATATATATATATATGTATGTATGTATGTATGTATGTATGTATGTATGTATGTATATGTAAGCTTGTAATTTATAATTTTTTCACTTGGTGTAGGTCTGCATGTGAAGTATTTACCTTGATGTACATGGCCTATTGGGATGGCACATGTTTGAGGCATTCATTCTCATAAGTAAGTAGCAATACCCTAACTAACATCTCATCGATATCTTATCTAATATATACCGATACTTTGAATAACATATGCTACAATTTTGTTTGACATGTACCAAAACATTGACTAACATGTGTTAGTTTTTTGTCTAACATGCACTGATACTTTAACATATAATGATATTAATGATAACAGGAAGACATTTCATATCTTTGAACCCATATACTAGCTGAATTGATTTTATCGAAGTTCAATAGACAAGACGATCAAAAACGATGTGGTTCTATTGGTCAACAATAATGACAACTGCGCTTCTGAAACTTGATTTTGAACAATATTCAGGCAACTTTTAAATAGTTTTTAATTCAACTAATTGGAATATACTTGTTTAATATTGAAATACAAGAGTTGTTATAGTTGTCACTGCAACTTCATCTGTCTTATTTTTCAGTGGGCATATATAGGCAATGTATCATCTAAATGGCACGATTCTTATCAGCTTTTTGGCATAGTACATTTACCTATTATTATTCTCATTTTCTACTCTCTTTTTTGTGTTTCTATTCTTACTATCATAGGGTAACCATTATAGACAATGTATATGCCCTTTGTGCTTAGATTGCTTATAAGAAGCAAATATATTTCAGTCTTCTCTGGTTTGACACTGTTCCTCAACACTTTTCTACGTATGCTTTGCTTCGGCACTGTTCCTCAGCATTTTTTCTTCTTTTGCTTCAATTCTATATTTTTATGATTGTTGCCGTTTGTTTTCTTCAGGTTGTATTAGCATTTGCTGACCATTACTTTTTTGGAAGATGGACGACCTCAATTTTCAATCTATCAAATTATAATATATTGAGAGGTGGTGGCTGACATGGGTGCTGAGATTTTAAGTTATGGCTATAGCTTTTTTACTCCCCTAGTTTTGTCCCTCTACTACTTTATTTTTAAGGGCCATTTATTAAGTGCAGTGTCTGGTAATGCCGGGTCTATTATATCATACTTTTCTATGAGGGGATGTTACATAATAGTGGATATTTTTGGTGAATATGCTAGAACATTTATTGTGGATGTTTGAACTTTATTTTAGTTGTCAGTACATAGAATGTAATAGTTATAGAATTTTAGGTTGAATTTTTATAATGACCATTTGAATTAATTTTGGGCATCATGGGTGCCGGGGTGCGATCGAGCCGACATTGAGCTTGACTTCAGTTTGAAGCATGAGTTTAGTGGTTTGATCAAGTGGATATGTATCATTGGTGCCAGAATAGGATCGAGCCAACATCGACCTAGACATAGGTTCCAGTATGGGTTTAATGTGGTCCGATCAAGTGGATAGGCATCATTGGTGTCAGGATGCGATCAGACCGACATCAACCTAAACTTGGGTTTTGAGCATGGATTTAGCAGTCCAATCAAGTGGATAGATATCATCGGTGCTGGGATGGGATCGACCTTGACTTGGGTTTGAAGCATGGGTTTAGCGATTTGATTAAGTGGATATGTATCATTGGTGCCAGGGTAGGATTGAGCCGACATCGATCTAGACTTGGATTCCAACATAGGTTTAATGGTCCGATCAAGTGGATAGGCATCATTGGTGTCAGGATGCAATTGGGCTGACATTGACCTAGAGTTGGATTCCGAGCATGGGTTTAGCGGGCCAATCAAGTGGATAGGTATCATCGGTGCAGATATTGAGCTTGATTTGGGTTCGAATTATGGAGGGCATCCAAACCAAATTGAGTTCTATGATCTTCCATCCCACTTGAAATGAACTATAATTAAATCATAATTAAACCATTTTTACCTCTATCAAATTGAAAATGAGATGGACCTAGATCATAGTTGAGGTATTTTTAACTCCATGAAATGAATTAGATTCAAATCAAAATTTAGTGATAATCCACGAAGGGCTCTTGAAATTAAGCCCAAAAATTTGGATGCTTAAAGTGGCTGCCTAAATTTCTAGCCCATGCCTTATTTTCACTTCCACTCTCTCCACTGCCTCCAGGCACCCGCTGCCTTCTCCATGCATGCCCTAACCTCCTAGCTGCTTCGATGCACTTGCCAACTGCATCCCCGCACCTCCCCACGGTGGTAGGCTCGCCATCCCCATCCCCTCACTCGTGTTGGTGGTGTTGTCGCCCCATGCACTATCTCGAGGCGCCCCATTCTCATCTCCTCTTGGTGAGCCATCTTCTCTCCTCCTCATCGGTCGGATCATAATTTCTAGTGTTATCATGTAGAATACTGCAGTTACCTGCTATGGAAACTCATGTATCTGGTTTACTCGAATTGCCCTTTTTTTGGATCATAGTTTATTTAAAAAAAATGATGGAAGGAACCATCCAGGCATCCAATTTTATTTCAGCAAGGTGATGAAAATGGTAGGACTTATCTAGATCCATTAAAACCCACCCCAGAAGTTGTCATTATCTTTGGGGCATCATAGTGTGATGTTTTGGTTATTAGTTTTCATACTTTTGGATCTCCCTAGAAGGCCAAGAAGCAAGTGATGACCCTTTCTTTTGCCCCTTAAACTTCTTTTGCTTTGTATGTTGAGCTCATGATATTGGTCCCAGCACCTCTATTTTGCTATAGAAAAAATATTATGATAGTTGTAATATTTTATTCTATACGATAGTTGTAATGTACTGTGCCAGCCAATCCTGTGGAACTAGCTCTTAAACCTTTGCATATTTATTTATGTTGCAGCCATAATATGTCTGCTTCCAAGACATATTATGTAGTGATGTTACCTTTTTTTCCTGTTATGGTACTCTAATTAGCAAGCCTTATCTCATTTATTCTGAGTTTAGTTTTGTTGGTCCAGATATGATCTACCAAAATATGTGATGTCATTTTATGACTCGATCTCTATATGAATTTCATCTATGAGTTGGTTTAAAATTCATACTTGACTTTGAATGAAAGAGGCCTACCATTGCAACCTAGAAGCCTAATTAACAAGAAGCAATGCCTACCATTGGTAGTAAGGTGATATTGTCCCTAGTTGATTGTTGATTCCAAATACTTGTGGCAAAGATAGGTGGTACCAACATTTGAGAAAGAAAAAAGGTTGTAGATGCACTTTGAACTACTCAATTTGTAATTTTTATGTCTATTGTAGGTGGACGAAAAGAAATAAAAAATGAAGGGTCTCTTTATCCTTGTGGAAGGGGTATGATGAAGCTTTATATTACTAAAAGGCAAACAAGTTACGGGCATTACTTCTATCGTTGCCCTGATTGACAAGTAAGTAATTTTTTTCTTCTTGCAAATATGTTTTGAATTAATGGTCTATTATCTGGGTGATGATTGAAATTTTGTGAAACCATGTTGGAAGTTTTGTTTGGTTAGATGACTATAAAGGACCAAAGGTTACTCGATCAAATAGTGTGATACGATAGGATCAAAGTAGGCTCAACCATAATTATGGAAAGCAGCTTGTTCTTGCTTATTGTGGGTGTAATGCATGTCTCATTTTTTTATTAATGTTGGTGGTACTAATTTTACTTTTATGGATTCTACGTGGATAGCAGATTTCATATGTATAATCTTTCAAAATATTGCTTTGGACAATGTATAAAGCTATTAGTCATGTATGACCATTATGAGTGTTTTATCTAATAAACATAGCTATTTGATAAGATCTCATGAAAAATTCAGAGGCTGAAACTGTTGTGACTTGGAGGTCTTGTTTCTGAGTGAAAATTCTATGGCTTCTCATATATCACTTTTTGTGTATTATTTTTTGATTATTTTTGGCTAATAACCTTGACATGATTTCAATTCTTAACAGAAGAGTATAATAGAATCCATTGTTTAGTCTACCTGAAATCTTTCTTTAGGATTTAACTAAAAATCTGCATTGCATTCATAAGCATATCATTCATGCATCATATTCCTGATGCTTCTGGGTGTGTGGAGCTCTAAATCGACTCCCAGATCTTTTTTTGGTATCATCTATTATTGTTTCAAGCATTGAAGGATCACCACTATTATTTATGACATTTTTAATATGCTCGATTATTTCTATACGATGGATGCGGGTGCTGCAACTTAGATTAATCTATCTGTTATGGTTGGTAACTGAGCAGCATCTCTTGAATGGGGCTGTTGTACAGATTCATAGATATTGCTCTACTCAATGTGCTCTTCTTTATCTTGACAATTTCAAGGCTTACAGGAAGGCTCTCAAGAACCTATCCTAATCGTGTTGATAAATGGAATGGATTTGCAACAAACTAATAACTTGAAAATTGATCATAACCGAGTCCTAGCACAACCTAATTTCAGCACTGGTCACTGCAAACCAGTTTCTTTTGTTATTTTATCCTTCCTCGCATTATTTTTTTTTCATGTTTCAGATACAATTCATGTCAAACAAAATAAATCTTACTTCCAAGAAATTCCTGGGCTTGGATAGTTGTAATTAGTCATAAATAAAGTGTCCATATTATCAAATGCTATAAGATTATTCATCTCTTGGGAACATATGTCTTGGTGCTATATCAGTACTATGCCCACAGATCAATTACAAATATACTTCAAAATTTTACATTAATTATGGTTTCAGAAAGGATATCCAAAATTGATATGCATTTACTCACTTCATAAACCAAGTCAGCCACTTTTCTTCCCCTTTTTTGTTTGGCAACATATAACTAAATCATTAGAATAAATATAATCCTTGTGATTGCAACATTGGAGAACTCTAACTAAAACTGACAAAGTCTACTCAACTGCTAAATGAAACTAGTGAAGATATAAAAGATGACCAAAAAAATATATTTTATTTAAATTAAGAAGCTATGGAGGATTAAAAAATATATTAAATTATAGAGTTGATAACATCGCAAGCATGAAACCCTGTTATATGCCACTGACTTGTTAAATAGGCGACGGATGTAGACTACCTGAAGTCCCCTAGCACATGCTCGCACCAAGTACTCCATTATTGTATAGAAGATAAAGCGCTTTCTAGCATTCTCATTTGTTACGGGCACACTAAAGGACTAGTGAAGGTAAGAGATGCTTTCCAATTTTCTAGCTAAATGCTTTAGTAAAGAATGACCAGTGAAGGTAAGAAATGCTCTTCAATTTTTCAACTAAATGGTTCAGCAAAGAATGACTAGTGGATAATATAATAACATTTGCAATACTGTCATACAATACTGTTACTCAACAAAAAGTTATGTTTGCAAGTAATAAAAGAAAAAAACAAACATGTTTTTACAAACAATATTTGCAAAATGAACCATAAACATAATGAACCATAAACAAAATGAACCATTCAGCACCAATAGCAGCAAGAGATATTACTTTCTCCATGACTCCGATTTTTCTGGTAACAAAAAAAAGATTGTCATTAGCAATAATGTTAAAAATTTTTTATGTAAAGTAATTTCAAAGATTGACCACATTAGTAAGTGATTATGCAATATATTACCTCTTTACAGCTACATATTGTATGATCATGCTTCTTGCAATGTCCACATCTATACTTCTGTATTTCAAAATGAGACTTCAAATACTTTTTCGGTGCTCCTTTGCTACTCACAGAAAGAGGATGAAGGACCTCATAAGAAGTAACATTATTTCCATCGAGATGATCTTCAACATAGGAACTTTAAAATCTAGGATTATTATGAATACGTAGATGCTTTCATTGATTATCTATTATTGCTAATATCTCATCATAGTGCTTTTTAGACTTGGATGCTTCATAAAATAGCTAATTTCCTATTCTTATCAAATACTGATATCTAATCGATTAATGGGATGCATGGTGTATGCCTACATGCCTGTTTGATGGAATTTCCATTTTGACATTTTTTATCCAATGAGACTATATGTAGCATAAGAAATTTTTTATGTATCCCAATTGATTCAAAACAGCAAAAATATGACCACAAAGTATGCCCTCTGTTTGCAATTTCAAGCAACTACATGTAATATTTTCAATGCCATCATCAAATATGCAATCAACTTTGGCTATAATTTCATCATCTTTTGCTGCCATAAAGGACATTGAAGGAGGAGAATCTATGACATTGGTAATGATATAATATCTTACCCTTAAAAGTTTATTTTGTAGAAGCCCGAATACTACAAGGGTGTATATATTTGTAGCATCCATTTTCTAATTCTTTTAAATCTATATGACAAAAAAAAAATGATTGTGATGCTCTACAATCATCATGAGCCTTTTTTTTCGACATAATCTTGATACACACTGTTCATAATGATCACTGAGATCTTTTAAGTGCAACTTTCGATCAAGATATCTGTGAAGGCTAGAGTTTAGACTCTTACTTTGTTGCATATTTATATATCCAAAGAAAACTTATACATAGAGATAGGCTGCAGTTCAATATTTCTTAATTTTGTATAGTGTCTTCATATATTCATGGTCCTCACTGATCTCATAGTTCGTAACAACTTTATTCCATTTAATCTCAAATTGATGTGGATTGTATCTGTCAAACATTAAACTTCTAATATCAGATAAAATAGCAAAATTTTTTATATGATTAGATAACTTTCTCAGCATATGTCAACTACATAAGTGAAGAACGGTATTTGGAATTATGCTCTTGATTGCTTTACACATTGCACGGTCACCATCTGTGATGACAGACTTTGGATGATTTTGATACATTACTTTCATAAATATTGATAACAATTATTTATAACTTTCAACAGTCTCATTAAAAACAACTCCATGTTTAGAAATTATAGTTTTATGATGATGGTTTATTCCAACAAAGGGAATGAAAGGCATGGAGTAAAGGTTAGTATGATAAGTACTGTCAAATATGAGCACATCTCCAAATATATTGTAATCAAGATGAGATTGAGTGTCACACCAAAATAAATTAGTCAAATGGTCTTTATAATCTAGTTCATAACTATAAAAGAATTCTTGAGTATCTTTACTACATATCTTCATATAATTTATTGCCTCCTCAGCATCTCTTCGAAGAATCTTCTTTTTAATATTTTGGTATTGAAAATTATAAAATTCTTTGTTGTGAAATCCAAATTAATATTCATTTCTGCCTTCTTTATGCTTTATAAAATTTAAAATTTTATTTTTATGAATACCCACAACTGTTAAGCTAAAAATTTCTACACTTTTAGCATCATCTATGTTATGATGTGATCTAAGAAATGGAACTTCATCTATTTTAGCTTATTGATGATTATATTCTTGATTAAAATCAAGAATAAACTACATCTATATTCAGGTCCAAATGAATTGTCAATTGTGGAGGACAATTGCATTGAGTAAGAGCTCATTCTTTTCTTTCTTTTCTATTCTACCCATATGCTTCTCATCTCGTAATCCTTTCCTTAAGCAAACAAAACATCTTTGGATTATGGCATTGGATTTTAAATCATGTAATACTTTATCTTTTCTAATGCTAAACCTATGATACTTGGCATATGTATTGAAAAAATTGATAATCTTGCTATTCTGATGAAAAGATCATCAGGGTAATATCCTCAAATGTAATATATTATGGATTAATAGATTCATACAGAGTTAAATCTTTGTTAACTTTATCAATGGGCATCTTATTTTTCAATGCAAAACTACTTTCCATAAATTAATATTGTAAATTCACCTATATTGAAAGATAAAAAAAGATAAAAAAAACATACATAATTATATAAATTTAATAATAAAATATTCATCAAATAACAAATTATGCACAATAAAATATTTAAGGATCTATTTCAGCAAATAATTCATTAAACCATAAATCAACATATCCTCTAGAGTTAGACAAGTTTATTTGAGCAGTCTCTTGATTGAAATAGCGGCCGTCACCACCCAAGACCAACACAGAACCCTTAAAGTCCTTTGATGAAAAAGATTTGAATAGTACCTGCATCAATTAAAAGAAACATCAATCTCACATCATGAATTTTCAAATTGTCGAGTTCATAATGACCAATCATCATTACCTGAATCCAACTCATCAGATAATTCTCCTGCTAAAGAGGGTGGAAGAACCTAGAAGGATAATTGCTGCAATGCCTGCTGGCGTAGGGAGGAAGATGCCCGAGTGCACTAGGTGAGAGGAGGGGGCAGTGTGCTGTTGTTGCAGAGAGGCCGTGGCATGGGGACACCGCAAGTATGGGAACATAGTAGGCAACGGTCCGAGGGTGGAAGATGGCCCGATGCGGTGGACGAGAGGAGGGGGTAGCAACGTTGCCATTGCAGGGAGGCCGCGGCATAGGGAGGCCGCTGGTATGCTGATGCAACGAGCAAGGGTCCGAGGGTGGAAGATGCCTGAACGCGGCAAGAGAGAAGAGAGGGCGGCGATGCTATCAGCACAAGAAGGCCACCGGCATGGGAAGGCCGCTGGTACGGGGATACTGTGGGTGAGAGGAAGGGGTGGCAAAGGGAAGTGGGGCACCGAAGGGATAGGGGAATGGTGAGGGATGTCATGCAAAAAAATAAAAAAAATAATCCTATAGGTTGCTGGTTGGTAACCTGTTGGGATGAAAATTCCTTAATTAACCTTACATAATCAATAGTGATGTTTCCTAATCTTCTATAAAATATATTTAAGGAGCATTGTAGTACAACCCTTATGCTAATATACTTGCATTCAGTTGACATATGGGTTATGGTAGACATTGTTAGCATAAAGATTTGCGTAGAGATATAATAACTTTAAATTTCTCTTTACGCATCATTGCTCTCATGCTTTAGGAGCATGTAGAAGTATAACATGGTAAGTAGGACACTCTTAAGCATGGTTCATCAAGCCGAGTTCAAGATCCAAAGGGTTCGAGACATACAAGTATGCTATCTTTAAATAGTCGCAACAAATTTATTATGAGCTGGGTCAAGAACTTGATACCTTCTAGCTGCATGTAATTTATGTGAATTAGTTCCAATCCTGCAACATCTAAAGCGCATTATATTTAGCGATCTATATCATGAGTGTTGGGTCTATACGTTGTATCTACAAAAATATTATTATATAATAATATTTAACACCTGTAATATTGCAACTAGCATGCACATCTCTCTCACTCTCTATCTATCTCTAAGCAAGCTATGTGAAATGGATTTTAGTTTTGTGAAACTATGTAATCCAAGAACCATGGTGCTATTTAGTCTTCCTATTAGCTTTATGTAACAAACAGAGAACTATGATAAGATGTGGTATTTAGAAAAAATATACACATTTCTTAGACTATGAACAAAATAAAATGATTCTGTACTTGAGCTAGAAAGAGATCTCTGAACTATCGAAACTATTGTCGTCAAAAAAAAAATTAACTCTCAATTTATCCAATGATCCTAATTAATGGTGTAAAATTTGAGAGTTTCATGATTGATTTATTGTGGTTTCTCTCATGATTTGCTTTGCTTTTTGTTTTAATTTTTAGAATATATTTTTTAATTTGTCCATCTTGCTCTTGGAGATTAATTTGCTTTTTTTATTCACTCTTTTATTTTGCCCTTTTTATTGTTTCTTATCCATAAGTTATATATCTATAGTTTCTTTTCAGATAATGCATAGTTTCTGCCTTAGATATTATAAATTTTGAATTTTAAGATTTTTTTATTCCATATTCTGTCGAACTATTCTATCTATTGATAATTCAAAATTATTTTGGCAAAGGAAACATGACCTTACCAACATTATATTGATCCTGACAGAATAAATTAATACATCTCTATTACCACAAGAAAATAGAGCATCAGTGATAGAATTAAAATTTATGACCAAAAAATTTTGTCACAAATTAAGATGAATTTATGATAGATCTATGAAGAAAAAAAGATACAAATTTTTAATTACTTTCAATGATGTCTTTGTGACAGATATATCCGACATAAAAAATTAGTTATAAATCTGTCACACATTTGTGATGGAAAAGAGATATAGATTTTTCATTGCTTTTAGTGATAGATTGGTGATGGATGTATCTGATACAAAAAATTTATTACAAATTCCTTACAAATTTGTGATGGATTTGTGATGAAAAAAGATATAAATTTTTTATTACTTTCAGTGATGAATAGGTGATGAATATATCCGGCATAAAAAATCTATCACAAATCCATCATAAATTTATAATAGATTTATAATAAAAAAAATATAAATTTTTTATTATTTTTAATGATAGATTTGTGATGGATATATTTGACATACAAAATCCATCACAAATCCATCATAAATTTATAATAGATTTGTGATAAAGAAATATAGATTTTTGATTGTTTTTACTTATAGATTTATGATAGATATATCTATCATAAAAATCTGTTACAAATCCGTTACAAATTTATGATCAATTTGTGATAGAAAAAAGATACAAATGAAAGCTTTATGTGATGAATTTGTGATGGAAAAGCAAATCACAATTCTATCTTTTCTTTCAAGACTAAAGGCCTGTTTGGATATCTAAAATTTTTAAACTTAGGATAAAAATCATGATAAGATATAATATTAATTTGATCCAATAGGATTATATGTCAAATATTTGTTTTGTAAAAAATAAAAAACTTCATGTAAATAATCATATCCTATATTTGGATGATAAATTAAGATTTTCTCTCCCTCCCTTCTTAATTTCTCTTCCTCTTTCCCTCTTTACCTCTTGTTTTACTAAAATAATAAACTTATCATCATCAAAATATCATATTAATCATTAAATTGTAAAATAATTTGTATCAAGAAAAGTTAATATGTCTTTGTGTGTTTTTGAAATTTAAAATTAAAACATGTTTCGATTTGGGATGAATTTAAAATTTGCCCCTATGAATTTGGAATTTATTTTTTAGATACCTACTACTCAAATCCAATTATATATTATTATTATTATTATTATTATTATTATTAATTTTTATAAAATTTTAACCATAGATTTGACTCAATTCAACTCGATCCAATCCTATCCAACCAGTTTTACCCATCAATTCAATTCGATCCGATCTGAGATGAATATTGGATGGACATGGATATTAAATTTTTAATTAATTACATGATAGATATGGATATTGATCGATTCGACCCATACTTAATGCTATCTCTAATTTATTTTGCAGTACTCTATAAGATTTGAGAAAAATTTGAAGTTTAAAATTAAAATCTATTTGGATTTGAGATTTGCTTATCGGATAGTTAATTTTATATATTTATATATAATAAAATTATTTAAAATATATATAATAAATTTTTATTAAATTTTTAATAATTTTTTATACTTTATTAAAATTTTATAATAGATAAGTGTATATATATAATCAATTTTTATAAAAATATATAAATAATAGAATGGTATCAGGATTTGAATCCCAAATTCTTGGGTGGCCTAATTACTATCTGAACTAATAAGACCCAATTATCTATACTTAAATCATTTTAAAATTATAAAACTATTTATATCAAGAAAAGTTAGTATAACTTTATGTATTTTTTTTTAAACTTTAAAGTTAAAACTCATTCTGATTTCAGATAGATTTGAAATTTATACCTATGATTTGAAGTTAGCCCCTCAGATACTCACTAATCAAATCTGATTATATATATATTATTAATTTTTATAAAAATTTTTATCATAGATTTGACTCGATTCAACTTGATCCAACTCGACCTGACCTTTCTTATCAAGTTGACCTGATCCGGTCTGACTAGATTCAATCTGACTCGATTCAATCTGAGACGACCCCTTTTATGGATATAAAATTTTTAATTAATTATAGGATAGATATGGATATTGGTCGATCCGGTCTATATTCAATGCTATCCCTAACTCATTTAGCAGTACCCTATAAGATTTGGAAAGAGTTAGAAATTTAAAATTAAAATTCATTTGGATCTGAGATTTGTCCATCATTTGCCTTCTATCACAATTTTATTTATATATTATATAAGTAATAAATTTATTAAAAATATATATCTAGAAATATATAAAATATATTTTTATAAATATATATAAATAATAGGATGGTGCAAAAATTTGAACCTCAGATTATTGGATGGCTTAATCACTACATTAACCAACAAGATACTATTATCTATGTGTAAAGTAAATACTAATGCATCTTTTAAACTCCTTACAGTGTGTGTGTATTATCATAGAGCCCTGACCATCATCTAATCTTTTCCTATTTCAGTCGCTCCAAGCTTCCCACCTGATTGAGATCGTGATGATAAAAAACATGAAGGAAAAATTAGGCAAAAATAGAAGAAAAATCAATGGGAATGAAGGAAAGATGAAAGAAATTGAAAGATAAATTATTTTTTCCACATGGATTGATCATTTTTTTCCCTTTCTCCTCATTTTTTTTTTCATTTCATTCTTGTTAAAAGTGATTTGTGGTGAAGGAGAGCACCTGAGGGACATCGGAGGGTGAGGGGAAGGCCGTCAATGGATTTGGGGGGGGGGGAGGCTATCGATGGGGGGGTGGGGGAGGAGGAGGTAAAGGAGCACGAGGAAAAAAGAGGGGGAGGGGGAGGGTGACGACATGGGAGGGGTAAGGTAGCGGTTGGTTGGGGGGATGGGGGAGGCCATCAGCTAAGGGGAGAGAGAGAGAAGGAGGTGGGGGAGGGTGGGGGAGGGGACATTGGGGGGGAGGGTGGCTGAAGGTTTGCAAAGGTGGGGGGAGGGTAGCGAAAGAGGGGGGGAGGGGGAGGGCGGTGGAAGAGGCCAAAGAAGGGGAGCGAGTGGCCATCGGCGATGGGTTGGGGGGTTGGGGGAGGCCATTGGTGGTGAGGAAGGAAGAGGAGAGTGAGGAAGGAGAGGGGCTGGGGGTGGGAGAGGGCAGCGTCATGGAATGGGGAGGGCAGTTGAAGAGTTTGTAAAGGTGGGGGAGGACAGAAGAGGTGAAAGAGGGGGAGGGGGAGAGGGTGGGCGACAAAAGTTTACATATAAATAGGGGAAAGTTTGTATATACTTGTTTCGGTATAGCGTTGCTTACTTCTTCATTTGATGGAGCTCTGGAAGTATATTCATATAAATAGTTGGCTTTCTTCTTTATGCTGGTTTTTGTTATTTTTCAGTGGTACAAATAAATCTATTAATCCTTATGACTTTGATTTCTTTTGTATGCGGCTAACCCATCCAACTGTTCATGACTAGGTTTTTTGATTTGTTTTGTAAGGCATTTCTTATACTCTTCTATGGTTTGCTCAATATAGCTTTATTGGTTTGTTTTGTAAGGCACTTCTATATACTTTTATGTATACCTCCTAATTTTCTTTCTACTAATAGGCATACATACACATTTATTTTTATTTTTATTTGATTTATTTTATCAAATTTTGATTTAGCAATTGTCAATTAATTATACTCATAATTGAACCATTTAGTTTGGATATTCATCTTTTTTAACATTTTTCATTCTTTTTGTGTTAATGTAGATTGATATTAGTAGAAAACTTATGTCTACTGATCGTAGTTGGATGTATCATCGACTTAATAAGGATGGATGTATTAGTGATGAATGTAAAGTGGAGGTGAAATAGTTCCTTGATTTTGCATTTTCTCAATCCAGATTTGTTTATAGAGACAAAATTAAATGTCTGTGCTCAAAGTAGATAAATTTGCTCTTTTATAATCGGAATGATGTTACTATCCACCTATATAGGAAAGGGTTCATGGGGGGGTACACACATGGGATGCTCATGGAGAACCTTATATAGGGCAATCATCAAGTAGAAATAATGATGTACCTTTAATGGACAGTATAAATTCATATAGAAGCATGGTGATGGATGCATTAGGCCCTGAGTTCGATTGGCATACTGGTGGGTTTGATGAAAGGAGCTTTGAACATGAATAACTAAATGCAAAGGCTATAAAGTTTTATGATTTGCTAAATGATGCTAATGAGCCATTGTGGGAGGGTTGCAAGAAACACGCAAAATTATCAGCTGTGTGATAACTATTAAATTACAAATTAAAGTTTAATATAAGTGAGAGTTGCTATGATTGTATTCTTTCTATAGTGAAGAATATGTTACCAGAAGATGAGAAATTGGCAAGCAAGTTTTATAGGATGAAGAAGATGGTGGGCTTGGTTATGAAAAGATAGATATTTTGTTAAAAATTGTATGTTGTAGTATAAAAAAAATATGAAAAAGATGTCATGTTCTATATGTGGTCACCCTCGATACAAACACTACAACAAAAATGATCATTAGTGGTATTTTTAAGTGCTGCTATAGATCAGAAAAATACTGTAAATATCTTTAGCAGTATTTTTGTGATATTTTCTTATGTGCTATCTTAAAATGGTGTTGACAATTAATTTCGATATTTAAAAAAATATCGATAATTTTTTTTATTTTAACGGCATATGTAAATACCTTTAAAGTTTTAATACTAGCATATGCCAATAAAAATTATCAAAAAATAAACTTTATATCTTAGAATTAGAACAAGAGTAAGATTTGAATCAATGATCTTTTATTTGAATAGCAAGCTCTTAACCACCAACCTATAACTTATATTATTAATATACAAGTATAGTTTATTTAACTTATTAACATACATTCACATCATTAAATAAATAATATCAAGAATATATATGTATAATAACATATTTTATGAGATCAATATAATTAAATCAAGCTCTATATAAAATTAATAATTTAAAATTTAATGATAATTTTTTAAAATTTTATAAATTATGATATTATTTATCGACGTATTTGCTAAATGCCACAAAATATAAATTTATGGTCGTATTTATAATAAAATATCATAAAATATAAATTTATAGTGGTATTTATGATAAAATATCACTAATAAAAAAATACTTATTGAAAGATAGCAGTATTTTTATTAAAATGCAATAAAAACAGAGATTTTAGTGGTATATAATAAGAAATGCCATAAGCAATTTGTTGCTAAAAATCATTTTTGTTGTAGTGAAATCAAGAATATTAGGTTCTCATAAATAGAAGGATATACCTTATAAGTATTGCATTGTTTACCACTGACACCTAGACTTCAGCGGCTTTATGTGTCGCAAAAAACTTTCAACCACATGACATAGGATACTTCTAATCATTGAAGAAATGGATATATGGTGCATCCTGGTAATGGTGAGGCATGGAAGCACTTCAGTCATACTCATCTATCATTTGCATCAGATTCGAAAAATATGTGAATTGGGTTATGCACAGACAGATTCAATCTTTTTGGATAATTTGGTACTCTTTACTCATGTTGGCCAATAATTGTTATCGTGTATAATTTGCTTCTTGGGATGTGAATGAAGAATCCATACATATTCTTGACCATGGTCATTCTAGGCCTAAAGAACTTAGACAAGCATCTAGATGTGTTCTCAAGGTCCTTATAGATGAGTTGAAAATGTTATGGAGCATTAGGGTTAACACTTATGATGCATCTAGAAATCAAAACTTCCAAATGAGGGTGGCACTTATGTGGACAATTAGTGACTTTTTGATTTATACTATATTTTCTAGATGGAGTACTCATGGGAGGCTGGCGTGTTTTTATTGTATGGAGCGTACTAAATTTTTTGTACTTCAGAGTGGAAAGAAGATTTCATATTTTGATTGTTACTATTAGTTCTTGCTTGAAACCATCCCTATAGAAAACAAAGAGATAAATTCAAAAAGGAGTTATTATGAAGGACTTCCCACCTCCTCAATGTTTAGTGACAAAATATTGACTCCAGTTTCTGCCTCCTTGATATCACATTTGAAATAAAATGTGGTGATCAAAAGATAGTTTGATTTGATAAAGAACGTAATTGAATGAAGAAGAGTATGTTTTGAGAGTTGCCTTATTGGCACGTTAACCTAATTCGTCATAATTTTGATGTAATACACATCTAGAAGAGTGTGTTTGAAAACATCTTCTACACGATGATGGATGTTAAGAGCAAAACTAAAGACAACATAAAAGCTAGAGAGAACTTAAGGATTGCAAGTATTCGGATTTGGGATTGGTGCATTTAAATGGAAAGATTATAAAACCCAAGGCTTCTAACACACTAAGTGAGGAACAACAAAGAGATATATGCCTCTGAGTTAAAGAGTAGAAACTCTTTGATGGCTATGCTTTAAATATATCTCGGTGTGTGATTGTAAAAGATCTTCAGTATTATGGATTTAAGAGTTATGGCTATCATATATTTATGGAGAGATTACTCTAAGTTGCATTTCATGATATGTTACCCAATCTAGTACGAGATGTATTAACCAAGATTAATGATTTCTTTAGATCTCAATATTCGGTGAGTAAATCATATGGAGACACTTGAGAAGAATATTGTGAAAATTCTATGTAGACTTGAGAAGATATTTCCTCCAAGATTCTTTGATTCCATAGAGCACTTACAGATTCACCTAGCCTATAAAGCAAAAGTTGGTGGGCTCAGATAATATTGTTGGATGTATCCTTTTGAGACGTAAGCCTCCCAACCTTTTATAAGTTTTTAGTTTAACTCTAAGTATGCTAAGTTGTTATATGCCAATTTTTTTAGTGGTGTTTGTATAAATTAGGTATATGCACGGTTTGAAAAAGAAGGTGCGGAATAAGGCCTGAGTTGAGGGCTCAATTTTCAAGACATATATTGTTAGGAATTGTATCCTAAAGCCAATTGACTTATTATAAATAATTGAATTTTGTATATGAATTATTGATCAATAAATAAAAATAATTTTGATTTTTTCATCACAAGGAGTACATCTTCATGATTAGAACTCTTGTGTTATGATGAAGTCCTTAGAATTATATTATAATCAATAAAAGAAGATTTATCGAATAGTTCTTAAATATGTTCGCGACCAAATGATATGTCATTGATACGACGATGACATTTATCGAGTGTAGATCATTATATGCTATATAGGTTGGTTATCCTTGTAACCAAAAAATATGAAGGCACTAGTATGGTATATAGGTGAGATGTAGGGGTACATCATCACTGAACAAGTGACTCACCTGCTGAGCGCTCTACTATCAAGAGCAGCTCATAAAATGTATGGACATAAATGTTCCATAGACCTGAGATCACCATAGTGACTTGCAAGCAACTCACTGTGCTTTGATGCCAGACTACCTATATTTCTAATGCAGTGATAGAAAGCTATTGGGTACGGTCAAGTACTTGCGAGATCTGTGTGTGGATCAAGATGAGATTGACACCTCTGAATTATAGGAGTTAATATATCACTGTATTTTAATTTAGTAAAATTTTGATCAGGATAATTCATGTAGTGGATTTGAAAGATTGAACTATGATGTGGATGACTGTTTTAGGGTTGATAGTTGTTGGGTATAAAATATCCCCCCAGCCGAAGTTCGTACCAGGAGTGACCCTCCTAGGACTCTGCCGACGTCCAGCCTTGGGCGACATATTTTCGAACCTCTCCGACGGTCGAGCTTCTGCAATATTCCAAAGTTCTGCCGACGGATAAACTCCCACAGCTTCTTCCACAAGTGACGATCGGGTTCCCCCGATGGACGAACTCCTACCACATCTCCCGGGCTTCTTCGGTGATAAGCTTCTTCGGTTGTCCATTAGGCTGCTCCAGGTGCTCTCTGGATTCTACCATCGATCGATCTCCTATAAGGGTCAACCGCTCTCCGGACCCCTTCCGGATCTTTCCCGACAGGATTCGATCGACTCCAATCTGAATTTCTTCCAGAACTACGTCAGTTCGTCAGTGGCCAAACTTTCCCAACAGCAGATCTCCACGACGGACAGACTCCATCTAAGTTTCTACGACGGTCGACCACCTTCTGGGTTTCATCCGAGCTCTTACGGGAGCCGGACTTCTTCCCCGAACTCCTACTGCAGGTAGACTTTGTCCGAGCTCCTACAGGAGCCAGACTTCAGCCCTGAGCTCCCACTGCAGGTAGACCTCGTCCGAATTCTTACAAGGATCGGACTCCGAGCTTCTTCCACAAGCGATCTACACCGAGCTTCTGCTACAAGCGATCTACTCCGAGCTTCTGCTACAAGCGATCTACTCCGAGCTACTACTACAAGCGGTCTACTTCAGATTTCTACTACGAGCGATCCGCATCGGATTTCTACTGTAAGCCTCCACCCGAGCTTCCCTTGTGAACGAATTCCTTTCGGACTTCTATTGTAGGCAGGCTTCGACCGAGCTTCCTCAACAAATGATCCCCATTCGGACTTCTACGGGAACCAGACTCCGACCGAACTTCTGTAGCGGACAGATTCCGAATGAACTCCTATGACGCACGGGCTCCAGCAGTCGAACCCCTCCAGTGGGTGAACCTCTCCAGTGTCATCCGACATCCACTGTCGGTCGACCTTCTGTCAGATTCTGCGTGAAACTAAACTTCATCCGCAGAAAACCTCTGATCGAGCTTCTACAGCAGATGACCTTCGCCTGCAGTACTAGTGCCCAAGGCACCCAACGGTAGAAATCTTGCCAGCAACATCCGAGTTCCTCTCAGACGGAGAGCTATTCCTCCCCACCAGACACCCCAATCGAGCTTCGATCGACAGGCCTGGACTCCCTAGCAGGCCACAGTAATGGCTGCGACTCTGCTCCACTTCCTATAACGGATCCCATGCGGCTCCATCATGCTCTGGCAAGTCACGACAACGGACATCACTCCACTCTCCACAACAGGCTCCACGTGGCAGGCCATGGCGATGGCCACGACTCCACTCCACTACTCTCTGTAACAAACTCATTATGGCCCCGAACGGCCCACCACCATGCGGTTACAGACGTCGCTGTCAATCTGTTACGCCCTCCACTTATAAAGAGGGGACCCTCAGATATGTTATTCTCTAAGCTCTAATCTCTATCTAAAAACTCTGCTAAAATTTTCGTTCGAGCACTCCATTCTTGTTGAGATAGAGAACTGACTTGAGCGTCGGAGGGTCTTGCCGGAGCACCCCCAACTCCGATTTAGACTTTCTTTGTAGGTTCCGACGGCGACCGTGACTCCCTCGACTCCAGCTTCTCCGACGCCGGTGGATTTTTGCATCAACAATAGTTAAACCCTAAGTTACCTTGAGCATTAGGATCAAAGAGATGAATTATGTGGTAACCATATATTGAGATTCTTGAATATTGCTTTACAATTATTTGATCTATCCAGATGTTGGATATTATTGTTACATGGTCACTTTAATTAGTATAAAAATGAATTCCTATACTACTAACTTAGTATTCGAATCTATGGAGTCACGCACAAAAGTCAAATAATATAGAAAAAAATTGATCAAATATTTATGTATTCAATTTGAAAGTATGAGATTTGATTAAATATATAGATTAACTTAATTAAGAATTAAATTATAGATCATACAAAATTAAATACTAACTATATCCAGCTAGCACTGCGCATGAGGTGCGGGTTTGATTTCATAAATAAATTTAATGAACTCAATGATTTAAGCAATTATGAGAGATTGGATTAAGTCCTAATTACTTTAAATCATATCTAATTTTATTAGATTTTATTTTATTAAGATTTGTTTGGGTTAATTTATCAAGTTGGACATGGACAAAAATTTTAATTGGATTAGGATCAGCAGTCTTTTCGAAATTGGTTCGAATCGGATTCGAATTGAATTCGAATTGATCCAAATCTGAATCAAATCTGATTTGATCTACTTAGCCATGCATCCCAGCTATTCTCTCACTATGTGGGCCAACCAAGGTGGTTGAAAAGAGGCTGTTCTCTTTGGGCATGTGGCATAATAAAGAGAGGCGCAAGTTGGCGACTCTCCTACTTGGATTGGGATTCCTTGTGCTTTAAGGAGTTTGAATTTGATTCAAACATGGAGAGTCTTATTATTAGTACCTAAAGGAGTTTGATTTGATCTAGGATCTCTTACCTATTTAAGGAGAGATGTAGAGAAGAGAAATAATCAATCAACCCTTGGCCTAGGTGTGGAGATCCTTTTGGTGTGGGCGTCCCCTCTCTTTTGGGCGTTATCTCTCTCTGAGCTTCTCTCTCCTCTTGGGCATCCTCCCTCCTCTTGGTGTGGTGGCATATGGACTATTCCAAGGCTTTAAGATCTGATCTCAAAGCTTTCTTTCTCTCTTCTTCGAAGAAGATCTTCATCCCTCTCTTCTACAGAGTTTGGTGTGCATGTGAAGTAGAGGATCTGGACATTTGGATTTTGCGAAGCAAATCAATTGAGGAGCTTCTTCAACTTTAATTATTTTCTGCTACAAATTAAGATGAAATTTCATAAATGTTATGAAAAATTTTAATTATTATTACTGCTGGAATCGATCGAGGTCAGAAAGAGGATGGCTGAGCCTCACGTAGGGATGCTGGCGTTGGAGTGACCTACAAAACAAATTCAAATCAGAGGTTGTGGCTCCGATGAGGACCCTCCAATGCTCAAGTCAGACTCAAAAAATAATAAAATAGTAATGAGCTCTCCGAGCGTGATTGATTGGCTTACTTGATCCTTGGAGCTCTGATGGTTTATATAGAAGGCTGTTAAACAACTGATTGTACAGCTGTGAGATCGTGTGATCTCGAGATTGCAGAGTCGTTGGGCATGCCATTGTGGATGAGATAATCCAGCCTTCAATCGGTCCCACGATATTAAGAGAGTTAGTTATACCTGAGTCGATCCAGTCAGGATGGACAGCTTGGCTCTGCATAATGATTGGTGGCTTAGCAATTTGAAGTAGCTCTCGACACCGTGCCAATCTGAGTGCTCATGGCAACCGTCGATCCGAGGCCCTCATGGTAACCACCGTAATACTACCACCTACTGTTGAGTTTGAGGGTCAGGTGAAAGAAGTATCCCAAAAGTGCCTAAGATCAAGGGGCGTACGCACCTTCGAATTGACATCTGTTTGCAGCATTTAAAATGGGTGACGTCAGCTTAGTGCAATTGATGTGGATGGCTGTGAACAATAGGACAATGCAGGTGATAATTTTTTTTTTGAAATTTAATTATCCAGCGATGGCTTTTCATCTCCTTTCCCCTCTTTAAATTCGTGCTTCAACAGTGTCGAAAGGTGATAGCAACCTTTGCCTGTTCTATTGGTTTATTGCGATTTCTTGAGGTGAGATGGATCTCTAGTGCCTGAAGAAGCTTGAATTGATATAAACCCATAGGAGGCAGGCCAGAGTTTTGTTCGTTGGCCCACTGGCTCCTATGAGGGGTGACATCTAGGTTTTGATCGCCGTATTGAAACCTGAGGTTGGAAGAGATGAGAATCCCACTTCGTTCATCGAGCCTGCGATTCCTTTACCGACAGTTGCGGTGGCCACACTCGAGGAGATCTTATTATAGAAAACATTAGTGGAGCAAGCACAAGAAGAGGATGCGAGCAACAATCCATCAGGAGCTTTGGTGGGGGAAAAATGAGCGGAGGGCACGATCGGTATCGATCTTCTCGAAGGGATGTTGGAAGCAGGCACAGAGATCGATGAGTCCTGAGAGCCGATGATGGGGTACCTAATGTATCTGTTATAGCCCAAGCCAAGCCCACGGCATCAGGATCCAAGCCCAACAGAAAAAAAAAAAAAACAGAGGAACTCAAAATCGGAAAGAAGACTCCCGATAGGAGTCTCCTTCTCCGGTGAAATCCGGGCGAAATCAGGACTCCTAGGACCCCTCGGAGTCCTAGGGTTCCCTATAAGAATACCCCTTCTTCCTTGAGACCGGACATCGGCCTCTTCCCTCTCTCCTTCTCTCCATTTTTTTCGAAATAGAGCCGCGGACACCACCTTGTCTTCGCCATGACTGCTCTCCGACGAAGTCACCGGAGGTCAAGGTAAGCTTCCTTCCTTTTCCTCCCTTCCTTCCTCTTTTCCCCGTGCATTTGTGCGCGGCTGCCGGTGACGAGCGTCACCGATTTTTGGTTGGAAAAAAGACTCTATTTTTGGGCCTATTTTTTGTGAATTTCCGACGCCGACGATCAAAATTGACCGCCGGCCATGTTTCCTCCGTGACCGGGGGAGTGGCCCCGTCGGCCACCGGCCTCCGCCGCGGCGGTCGCGGCCCGAACGGGCGATCAAGGCCGGAGGACCAAGGGTCCTCTGTTCCGGAACGGGAAGGGCTGAGAAGAAGAAGAAGAAAAAAAAAAAAGAGAGAAGAAAAAGAAGAAAAGGAAAAGAAAAAGAAGAAAAGGAAAAGAAAAAAAGAAGAAAAAGAATAAAAAAAAGAAAAAAAGAAGGGGCGGAGAGAGAAACTCTCTTTGCTCTCTCTCTTTCTCTCTCTCTTTAGATTTTAGGATTTATGGAATTAATTAATTAAAAAAAAATTAATTAAATTAGCAATAAAAATAAAAATAAATAAATATAATTAGGGCATCCATGGATTAGTTCGAAAACCCTGGATACTGTCGACGAATTGATCCTCGTGGGGATATTAGATTTTAACAATTTAGTGATTTTTAATTCGATAAAATTTTGATTTAAAATATGATATTTGACATATCAGGTTCAGAGAAGGATTTTCGAGATCCCTAGAATTTCTAGTTTGGACTTTCTTTTGAGGTAAGTAGTGTTTACTTTTACTGAATTTATCTGGTAAATTATGAATTAAATAAATTTATGCATGCTTTCAATTGTAATTATTTATTGAAATAATTGTTGAAAATTATTTATGATTAAAGTTAATTATAGAAATTATTTATGATTGAAGTTATTTGTTGAATAATTAGTATGATGATGAATGATCACAAAGAATGACATGGTTGATTTGACTCGAATATCATTATTTATATTATTTTAAAAATAATATATGAATTAGAAGACAATATGAAATTGATAATCTGACTGTGTTGAGGACTCCGCCAATGGGGGCATATACGTTGGCAATTGACTGTCCTGAGGATTTATGTCGCCAGTGAGACCAGCGACATGTCGCCAGATAGACCAGCGACAAAACCGCCAGCGAGACCAGCGGTTTCAAAGGACTTGGCTGCCAGATGATTCATAGCCCACCGCAAGTAGATACGCGGTATTATGACCCTGCCACAGGGATAATGTGGTCATAGTCATGGTTGGTAAGAAGAACTTAAGAAAATTGATGAAAAGCATAATTGAAAATTATGATGAATTGACTTTTATATATGATTGACAGTATGAATATGATTCCATGAATTTTACATATTGATTTGTTATCAGTAAATTGATATGCATAGTATTATTTGCCTGATTTATTCAGTTAAAGGTATACACTGCTTACTGGGCTATTTAGCTCATGATAAGTTTTATGTTTTTCTTACAGATCCAGAAAATTAGCATGATGCAGAATTTCGGTTGGGAGAGCGATTAGAGATGGAGTTAGTTCATTGATTTAGGATTTTTCTCAGAATTGATTCAAGACTTTTAGTTTTATTTTTTTTTAGTGCTGACTTTGTCAGACAGTTATTTTCTTTTGAACACTGAGTTTTGATTTGTTATTTGAACTAAGTTTTGATTATTAAATATTGAAAAATTTATTTAACTATTTGTGAAGATATCATGATGAGATGCCTTGCATGCTTATGGAAAAAGTATTCTATAAGTATGCGGCGGTTGCCATGACCCTTGATTCAAATCTCGGGTCAGGGGCGTGACAATTAATATGGTATCAGAGCATAAATAGATAGATAGAGACATGTAGAATAAAGTGAGTGAGTGATGGGTAGACATTAGGAAATTGAAAGGTTAGTTATGATGATTATGATTTGACTTGTCCCAAATTATAACCTTATTAAGGATAAGTTATTATCTCAAATCTAACATAGATCAATATGCCTCCACGACGAGCGAGGAATACTCAAGGAGCAGTAGGAGGGACATCAAATCCACTTGGCGATAATACTCCCCAATTAAACAGTGGCACAACTCAGCAGGAGGGAATCCATGATCCTACCGAAATACTCCGACAGTACAGGAGGAGCCAAACATGACTCAACTAATGCAAACTCTGATCGGAGTAGTTCAAACACTGCAACAGTTACTTCAACAACAACATGCACAGCCACGTCAGCAATTTCCACTGATACCTGGACATGGAGAACATCCGATGCAGAGAAACAATATCGTCGAATTTAAGAAGCTAGCTCCTCCAGCCTTCAAAGAGACCATCGAGCCACTAGAAGCAGATAACTGGATTATGGAAATGGAGAAGGCCTTCGTCGTGCAAGAATGCCATGATGAAGAAAAGATCCGCTATACAGCATATTTGTTACAAGGCGAGGCATACAACTGGTGGCGTATACTGGAACAAAAATATGAGCACGATGGGATACCACTCACTTGAGAGAGATTTCGAGATGAATTCTTCGACAAGTATTTCCTCCGAAGTGTCAGAATACAGAAAGAACAGGAGTTCATTCACCTGAGACAGGGTAACAGATCCGTTGCAGAATATGAAGCCAAATTCATGGAGTTAGCCAAATTTGTTCCGAGACTAGTTGAGATTGAGCAAGACAGAGTACACAAATTTGAAATGGGACTGAAGACAGAAATCAGAAAACAGATTGTACCCTATGAGCTAACTACCTATGCCTCAGTTGTGAACAAAGCTCTAATAATTGAGAGAGAAGCTAATGAAGCTCATGCGGAGCGTGAACGAAATCAGAAGAAGAGAAATAGGTTTAGTAGAATTCAAGGACGAAATCAGAACAATAAGGTTCCAGCAAAGAAGCCAGCAACTGATAAGAATCGTGAGAAGGAGACAGCTAGATGTTTGAGATGCGGTCGAAGAGAGCATGAGACTTCAAATTGCTTATGGAATACTGGTTCGTGTTTTAGATGTGGCCAGAAAGGATACAAGATTGCAGATTGCCCGTAGATGGACGAAAATAGATCAACACAAGCAAAGGATGGAGGTCAAAGGCCAAAAACTCAAGGAAGAATCTATGCACTCACACAACAGGATGCTCAGGCCTCCAATGCTGTGGTGACAGGTACCATTCCTATATCTGGTATTCATGCTTCAGTTTTGTTTGATTTTGGTTTTACACACTCCTTTATATCAACTACTTTTATTAGACAGCATGATATAGGTTGTGAACCAATGAAAACCAAATTATATGTTGAGACACCAGTAGGTGGTATTTTGAGTACCGAAAGTGTGTGCAAGTTCTGTAGTATCAAGATAGGAGAAAGAGAATTACCGACAGATTTGGTGGTCCTGGATATGCATGATTTCGATGTCATTCTAGGAATGGATTGGCTGGCTACTTATCATGCCTCTGTGGATTGTCATGGAAAGAGAGTGAACTTTCACATATCGGGAGAATTAACTTTTAGTTTTGATGGAAGTACAGGAACCACCCCCCCACGTATTATTTCATTTGTGCAAGCTAGACAGATGCTAGGAAAGGGATGTAGAGGTTACCTAGTATCAATAAAGAATAAAGAACATGATGAATTGAAGTTGCAGGATATTCCTATCGTAAATAAATTTTTGGATGTATTCATTGATGATCTAGTCGGACTACCACCAGATAGAGAAATTGAATTTACCATTGAGTTGGCACCCAATACCAGTACGATTTCTAAAGCTCCATACAGAATGGCCCCTATGGAGTTAAAGGAGTTAAAAGATCAATTACAGGATTTATTGGATAAAAGTTTTATAAGGCCTAGTGTATCTCCTTGGGGAGCTCCAGTCTTATTTGTGAAGAAGAAAGATGGCAGTATGAGACTTTGTATCGACTATAGAGAGTTGAATAAAAATACTATCAGAAATAAGTATCCTCTACCTCGAATCGATGATTTATTTGATTAGTTGCAAGATGCACAAGTCTTTTCTAAAATTGATCTTCGATCAGGATATCATCAGTTAAAAATTAAAACAGAGGACATACCAAAGACGGCATTTAGAACTCGTTATGGATATTATGAATTTTTAGTGATGCCTTTTGGGTTAACCAATGCTCCAGCAGCCTTTATGGATTTAATGAACAGAATATTCAGATCTTATCTTGATAAATTTGTTGTCGTATTTATTGATGATATCTTGATATATTCTAGAAGTAAATTGGAGTATGAAGAACATTTACGGTGTGTACTACAAATATTGAGGAAAGAAAAGCTTTATGCCAAATTTAAGAAGTGTGAATTTTGGTTGGACAAAATATCCTTTTTAGGATACATCGTATCTAAAGATGAAATTTCTGTGGATCCAGCAAAAGTGGAAGCTGTAATGCAGTGGAACAGACCTACAAATATTTTTGAGATTCGAAGTTTTCTGGGAATGGCAGGATATTATAGACGATTTGTAGAAGGATTTTCCCGCATAGCTGCACCTTTGACTCGTCTTACTCAAAAAGGTGTTAAATTCGAGTGGACTGAAGTTTGTGAACAGAGTTTCCAAGAATTAAAACAACGATTAGTGTCAGCCCCTATCCTTACTATACCAACAGGAGATGAAGGTTTCACAATATATAGTGATGCATCTAAAAAGGGACTCGGCTGTGTATTAATGCAATATGGTAAGGTAGTAGCCTATGCCTCAAGACAATTGAAACCATATGAACAGAATTATCCGACACATGATTTGGAATTAGCTGCAGTGATTTTTGCCCTAAAAATTTAGAGACATCACTTATACGGTGCGCAGTGTGAAGTGTTTACTGATCATAAGAGTTTGAAGTACATTTTTACACAGAAAGAATTAAACATGAGACAGAGAAGGTGGTTAGAACTATTAAAGAATTATGATTTAACAATCCATTATCATCCGGAAAAAGCTAATGTTGTTGCTGATGCCCTTAGTAGAAAATCTGTGGGAAATATGGCGGTTTTAATCACACACCAAAGTCAATTATTGGAGGATATAAGAAAACTGGAATTAGACATCCGAATATATGACTCAACAGTACGGTTGGCCAACATGAGGGTTCAGCCAACACTCATAGAAAGAATTACAGTTGCCCAGAATAATGATCCACAACTAATGAAAATAAGAAATTCAGTGGAAGCTGGTGTCCAATCTGAATTCAAGATACATGAAGACGGTTCATTAAGGTTCGAAAATAGGATTTGCGTACCCAATGATTCAGCACTCAAACATAAAATACTTCAGGAGGCACATCAGACCGGTTATACAGTTCATCCGGGAGGTACCAAGATGTATAGAGACTTAAAAAAAATATACTGGTGGAATAATATGAAAAGAGAGATCGCTCAATTCGTGGCTCAATGTTTGGTGTGTCAACAAGTTAAAGCTGAACATCAGAGACTGGCGGGACTACTTCAACCTCTTGATATTCCAGTTTGGAAGTGGAAACATATCACTATGGATTTTGTAACTGGACTACCGAAGACTCCCAGTAAAAATGATGCAGCCTGGGTGATTGTGGACCGATTAACAAAATCTGCACATTTTCTACCAATTAGAGTTGGATTTACCTTGGAAAGACTAGCAAAGTTATATATGAAAGAAATTGTAAGACTACATAGAATTCCAGTGACCATCGTATCGGATCGAGACACCAGATTTGTATCACAGTTCTGGAAGAGCTTACACAAGGCATTAGGAACAAAATTGAACTTCAGTACAGCTTTTCATCCACAGACTGATGGTCAGTCAGAGAAAACTATTCAGATCTTAGAAGATATGTTGAGAACCAGTATTTTGGATATGAAGAGTTCATGGGATGAGCATCTACCTTTGATTGAGTTCGCTTACAATAACAGTTATTAGGCTAGCATTGGTATGGCACCTTACGAAGCTTTATATAGTAGAAGATGTCGATCATCGATTCACTGGGATGATATCGGTGAGCGGAGAATATTAGGTCCCGAACTTGTTCAACAAGCAGTCGAGAAGATTCAATTAATTAAAGATCGACTTCGGACAGCACAAAGCTGACAGAAAAGCTATGCAGATAACAGGAGACGAAAATTAGAATTTCAAGTCGGTGACCATGTGTTTCTCAAAGTATCTTCTTCAAAAGGATTCTCAAGATTTGGCATTCGTGACAAATTGAATCCTAGATATGTGGGTCCGTTTGAGATTTTGGAAAGAATTGGTGAGGTGGCTTATCGACTTGCCTTACCCCCTTCACTTGCAGGAGTACATAATATTTTTCATGTTTCTATGTTAAAGAAATATTTATCAGATCCAAGTCACATCGTGGAACTTGAACTAGTACAAGCCAGGAAGGATCTAACATATGAAGAATACCCGATACGGATCGTAGACCGTAAAGAACAGGTGCTGAGATGTCGCAACATTCCTTATGTCAAGGTACAGTGGAGTCGACATTCAGAAAGAGAAGCTACTTGGGAGCTAGAGGAAGAAATGAAGCAAAAATATCCCCAACTCTTCGAGACTACAGGTATGAAAAATTTCGAGGATGAAATTTTTTTTTAGGGGTGAAGAATGTTATAGCCCAAGCCAAGCCCACGACATCAGGATCCAAGCCCAATAGAAAAAAAAAAAATAGAGGAACTCAAAATCGGGAAGAAGACTCCCGATAGGAGTCTCCTTCTTCGGCGAAATCCGGGCGAAATCAGGACTCCTAGGACCCCTCGGAGTCCTAGGGTTCCCTATAAGAATACCCCTTCTTCCTTGAGATCGGACATCGGCCTCTTCCCTCTCTCCTTCTCTCCATTTTTCTCGAAATAGAGCCGCGGACACCACCTTGTCTTCGCCGTGACTGCTCTCCGACGAAGTCACCGGAGGTCAAGGTAACCTTCCTTCCTTTTCCTCCCTTCCTTCCTTTTTTTCCCATGCATTTGTGCGCGGCTGCCGGCGACGAGCGTCGCCAATTTTTGGTTGGGAAAAAGACTATGTTTTTGGGCCTATTTTTCATGAATTTCCGGCACCGGCGACGAGCGTCGCCGATTTTTGGTTGGGAAAAAGACTCTATTTTTGGGCCTATTTTTCATGAATTTTCGACGTCGGTGATCAAAATTGACCGCCGGCCATGTTTCCTCTGTGACCGGGGGAGTGGCCTCGTCGGCCGCCGGCCTCCGCCGCGGCGGCCGCGGCCCGAACGGCCAATCAAGGCCAGAGGACCAAGGGTCCTCTGTTCCGGTGCGGGAAGGGCTGAGAAGAAGAAGAAGAAAAAAAAAAAGAGAGAAGAAAAAGAAGAAAAGGAAAAGAAAAAGAAGAAAAGGAAAAGAAAAAAAGAAGAAAAAGAAAAAAAAAAGAAAAAAAGAAGGGGCGGAGAGAGAAACTCTCTTTGCTCTCTCTCTTTCTCTCTCTCTTTAGATTTTAGGATTTATGGAATTAATTAATTAAAAAAAAATTAATTAAATTAGCAATAAAAATAAAAATAAATAAATATAATTAGGGCATCCATGGATTAGTTCGAAAACCCTGGATGCTGTCGACGAATTGATCCTCGTGGGGATATTAGATTTTAATAATTTAGTGATTTTTAATTCGATGAAATTTTGATTTAAAATATGATATTTGACATATCAGATTCAGAGAAAGATTTTCAAGATCCCTAGAATTTCTAGTTTGGACTTTCTTTTGAGGTAAGTAGTGTTTACTTTTACTGAATTTATCTGGTAAATTATGAATTAAATAAATTTATGCATGCTTGTGATTGTAATTATTTATTGAAATAATTGTTGAAAATTATTTATGATTAAAGTTAATTATAGAAATTATTTATGATTGAAGTTATTTGTTGAATAATTAGTATGATGATGAATGATCACAAAGAATGACATGGTTGATTTGACTCGAATATCATTATTTATATTATTTTAAAAATAATATATGAATTGAAAGATAATATAAAATTGACAACCTGACTGTGTTGAGGACCCCGCCAATGGGGGCATATACGTTGGCAATTGACTGTCCTGAGGATTTATATCGCCAGTGAGACCAGGACATGTCGCCAGATAGACAGCGACAAAACCGCCAGCGAGACCAGCGGTTCCAAAGGACTTGGCTGCCAGATGATTCGCAGCCCACCGCAAGCAGATACGTGGTATTATGACCCTGCCACAGGGATAATATGGTCATAGTCATGGTTGGTAAGAAAAACTTAAGAAAATTGATGAAAAGCATAATTGGAAATTATGATGAATTGACTTTTATATATGATTGACAGTATGAATATGATTCCATGAATTTTACATATTGATTTGTTATCAGTAAATTGATATGTATAGTATTATTTGCCTGATTTATTCAGTTAAAGGTATACACTGCTTACTGGGCTATTTAGCTCATGATAAGTTTTATGTTTTTCTTACAGATCCAGAAAATTAGCATGATGCGGGATTTCAGTTGGGAGAGCGATTAGAGATGGAGTTAGTTCATTGATTTAGAAATTTTCTCAGAATTGATTCAAGACTTTTAGTTTTATTTTTTTTTAGTGCTGACTTTGTCAGACAGTTATTTTCTTTTGAACACTGAGTTTTGATTTGTTATTTGAACTAAGTTTTGATTATTAAATGTTGAAAAATTTATTTAACTATTTGTGAAGATATCATGATGAGATGCCTTGCATGCTTATGGAAAAAGTATTCTATAAGTATGCGGCGGTTGCCATGACCCTCGATTCAAATCTCGGGTCGGGGGCGTGACAGTATCCCTATAGCTGTCCTCCATGAAGGTCCCTCGTAGTCGACATCCTCTGCTCCCTCAGCGATAGAGGATATCCGAGTTATGGCAAAACTCCTAAGAGACTTTCTTCCTCCATTTGAAAGGCAGTCTTTGGATGGATGAGGAGCACAACAACAAACGTTGAGCGCTTTCAGATCTCTCATTCAGGTAAAAGATCTCCAAACACTCATTTTTCAATTTTCCACCACCTACAATGCTTTTGACATTTATTCATAAAATTTTGCACTGATGGGACGTTACCTCGCTAATTTTGTTGGCTCCACCCCTGATGATCCATCCTTGGAACTTACGGTGGCGAGGGAGGAAGTTGATTTGTTGAAATATCAACCAGAGAAAATGGAGAACAAGAACGGTGAGCTAGCGAAGGAGCTCGATTCTTCTGAAGAGGCCCTCCACGAAGCTGGAGAGACGATTGATCATCGAGATGAGAAATTGAGGTAGGTTGAAAAGTGGATTGAAGCTCTCAAGTGGTAGAGGTCTAGAGCCAAAAGGAGGGTCGAGGATCTTGAGAGATAGATTGAAAGTCTCGAGAGATAGAGGTTAGAGGCCAAGGGAGACTGCCACTAGACCCATAATGATTTGGAGCAGCTGACAAGGTCACTCAGAAGAAGGAGAAGCCGAGATCTTTTCCTTCTCGAAATTCATTCTCGAAGGAGTCCTAGCGAGGGTCCGGCCAAGAGGGCCAGAACTTCAGAAGGGACGAGCCGTGGAGAAAGAATGCCTCGAGAAGATAGGTGCTTTACTTCTAGAGGGTTCCAGGCATCTCCAGTACTATCTGTTGAAACTTGAGAGATCCTGTCAGAAGTGGAGAATTTGAAAAAGAAGTTGAAGGAGAGGAAGATAAATCACAAACTCCTCAAGGGCAAATTTATAGAGCAAGGGCTTTTACTGAAAAATGCTGAAAATAGAAAAAGTTGATTGGCTAAAAATGGAGCCAAAATCATCATGCAAGCTTGCAAGATGGCATTTTTCGTGGTTTTCGAGAAGTGTAGAACCATCATCCGAGTGTATTTTCCTTCAAACCCTATCAAGCCCTTACAGACCGACTGTCTGGATGAGAGCTTGTTGGCTGTGATAGCAGATAGTGTGAAGAGACTTGCGAGGGCATCCCGCTTCCTTATCGAGGTGAGTAACATCGATGCAGCCGTTTAGATTGAGGGAGATGTCTGTGCTGAGGAAGACTGCTTCATAGATAGCTATCCTGATGATGCTTCTAGATAGTGATTTATATTTTTTCCTCTCTTTTTTTTTTGTAATCTAGACCTTCCAATCTTGTAATAGAATTTCCATAAGAATATATAAATGCATTTGATTTTAGTTCCATGTATGGATGGACACAAATCATACTCTGAGGAATACTGATCAAGTGTCAATATATATTAGGTACCTAGCTATAACTTGAAATCGTAAAACTTAATTAGCATTATAATTTAAGCGAGTGCATAATCCAAGCCATTTTGAGCAAGGCATGGGTCAGGCCATAATTCGAGCCGAAATTCGAACTAGATTAAATTTAGTTAGAATCATATAATATAGTAAATTATAATTTGAATTCTGATCCAGGCCAGATGTCTCATACCTGTCGTATAGCTTTCGAGAAGACAGGAATTTGAATTGTTTCCATGTGGGGAGGTGTTGGCGCACATCTTTGCACTTCTTTTGAAAGTGGGGCAAAACATGATTTGCCTGTCACTGGCTTTAACTATAAAATGATGGCAGAAATTATATCCGCCAGTGGTTGCCACGTGTCATGCACATGTTTGCTTTTCATCGATTCACGTCTCCTATAATTAATGCGCTGATGGGAGATAGCCCTGGATGTTTTGCTGGTTCAAAAATTATTTAAAGCCCCTGACAGGATCATACGTAGGCTCTACAAAGTTTTAGATTGTTCTTCTCATCTTTTGGCATAGACACTTCTTTCTTCCACCATCCTCTGTGCTTTGAGAGAAATGGCCTCTAGTGACTCTGCCTTTGCACCAATAGGATTCTGATTCGAGCTATCTGAGAGAGACATAGTAGCACTTCATGGACAGTACCAGATCCCTCCAAAGTTTCAGTTAGAAGTTTTGGATCCGGATGATTGAGTCTGCCAACCATCTTCGGGATGGATGAGTTTTATGAGGAGTGTTTTGGAGCAGGGTTGCAGCTTCCTTTCCACCCTTTCTTTGTGATATTTCTTTGGTTCTTTGAGATATCGCCATACACGATTGTGCCAAACTCTTGGCGACACATCTGTAGCTTAGTCGCAGTATGTGTCTTGGCTAAGATCGATCCCAGCATTATATTCTTCCATCTCTTTTTCAGCCTTAGATGGCATCTAGACTTGCACGGGTGGTGGTACGTGATGTCTCAGAAGAAGAAAGATGGCTTTCGTTTACAGTTTTCAGACATGCCTTTTACCATCCATGATTGGAAACCACTGTTCATCTTCATTTCTCAGATATCAGATGAAGATTGGGGCTTCATCGCTTGGGGCAAACCTCAAGAGGCCATGTTAAAAGAACCTCCGACAAATGGTTGCTTGAAGTAGGATTTAGCAATTCTGCATGGCTTCAAGATTTCAGATCTGAAGGATCTATTGTTGGCCCAGATACTATTTAACGTTGGCATCAGCCAGACCACTCTTCAAGGTATATCAGGGTCGGCTGCTTATGCCTTGATTTTTTTTTGATTTTCATTACTCTTATCCTGATAATCTAATTGTCTCGATTTCAGAGGTGGTTGCTGGAAAGAGCCTGAGTCCATCGAAAAAGAAAGCCCTATGAAAAAGAGTAGCCAAGCCCACAGGTGGGTGGAGTACTCGTGTCAGAGTTGGGAGTCCTGCGCAGCTATCTTTGGAGTCAGAAGAATCTGGGCCTCCTCTTGCCGACGACTTTGAAATTGTGTGGGTGCGTGGTGGCTTGCCAGTTGCTTCGGCTACCATGGGCAACTGAGAGGACCAGGCAGACCAAGGTTTTGAGAAGATAATTCTAAGCTTGCCTGCTCCTCCAAGTTTGTCGGCTCAACCAGTATCTCCCATTGTTAGTCCCCCCTCAGACGAGACGACAGCTGAGGTGGCTAGTGTGTCAGGAGCTACTCTGGCTACTCTGAGGCTCGAGGCTTCAGTTTTGGGGGACCCCAAATTGGTAAGTGAGTTGCTCTCTGGGATGCTTCTTCCTGCTGATGCAAACGAGCAGCTAAACATCCCTCAAAAAGAGATGAGGAAAGCAGTTGTGAACTATCTCATCCGGGTATGCTCCCTCCTGCAATTTTATTCATTTCGTATATATGCCTAATATTTATTCACAAGGATCATTTTTTTTACCAGTTCATCCATTATTTGAATGGGTACGTAGAGAGTTCCCATGAGCCTACGAAAGAAAAGAAGAAGTTCGAGCTCGAGGCTGGGATGCTTTAAGGCGCAAAGGAGAAGGCTAAAAGAGAAGCTGGAGAGGCCCTTATGAGAGCTGATACTGTCGATAGGAGAGCTGAGGATGTTGAGGCCACATTAAGAGGAGCTGTCGAGGAGAACTTTCAGTTATTGGAGAGAATAACGAAGCTCGAGGCCCAATTGGAGGTGGTAGAGAAGAAGGTAGTGGATGCTACTTCCAAGGTTGTTGAAGACTTCCGACCCTCCGAGGAGCATGAGGATGAGAAAGTCAAATATTCTATTGATGCCTACGATGCTGGATTGCAGTCAATCTGAGACATGGTCATTGCCAAGCATCCCAAATTGGACATGAACTTCTTAGATGAAATCTGGGATCCCACCGCAGTGGTTGTCTTTGTGACAGGTGCCCCAGCTCTAGGGACTGCCTTGTAGCCTTCTTATTCTTCTTTTCTTTTGTAGTATGATCTTTCATGGTCATTTTAAAAACTTAAGAGGAATAAATAAAATGTCTTAATCATATCTTGTCCTTTTCACTTACGCATGCTAATCCGAGGTGATTATTTGTTAATACCGCTTTGTAACAATTAATTAATAATACTGCTCCGAGATGAGTAGTCGAGCGATAATTTCATTCTATTTTTTTAATGTGGGTGCTCAAAGGGAATGATGGCCACTAATTTTTTTGACAAAGTTATGCCTGGGAGAGAGCATAGGATGTATAAGAACATGCCACATTTTTATGTCTCGATCTGTGAAGCATCGTCAGAATTTATTTCTGATAATGAAAAGGTCCATCATTAATTGCTTGATGGAAAGCCATGCCCCTTTCAGCTGTTGATTGGCGATTGATGCAGACGTTGGTGTTTATAAATAGAGGCTAATCAGATGAAAAAACTCAATCTTCCATCTTCTTTCTTCACAGAAACTCCTCTCTCCTATCGTGATGGCATCATCCCCACACTCCCCTTTGCATCCCCCTTTGCCGTGGGTGAAGGCCAGGGTAAAGGAAAGATGGGCCTTTATAAGAGAAGTCTGGAGAAGGGTGAGAGCTAGGAGTGTAGGTCTGTCTTCCTCTTGCTGGGCACCTTCCACCTTGCGGTTTCCATCAAGGCCCAGGGGTCATCGCACCCCTCAGTTCGAGTAGATTCCTCCGAAGGTCTGGGCTTGTTGTATTCAGGAGTACCGAAATTCTACGGAGCTTAAGAGGAAGATAGTTGATATTACCGCTAGTGGATTCATTGATGGTTTCGAGAATTGTAAGGCTCACCTATTGCAGATAACGTCGTATTTGAAGCTCCAGTCCTTTCAGTCTGGGAACAGCAATGAGGAGGCTTCCTTGTCAGATGAGGATTGAGCCTTCTCATCCTTGAGCTAGGGATCGAGGAGAGTGTCTGCCATCTGATCGTTGCTGTCGCATATGACGATGAGAGGTCCAGACTAGGTTTGTCAACTGACAGGGATCTACTTTTGGACCAGCATGATCTTTTGGACTGGCACGATCTTCTAAATCGGCATGATCTTCTGGACTGGCATAATCTTCTAGACTGGTATAATCTTGTCTTTGTGTGTAATGTGGCATTGAGAATGCCATGTAAAAGAAATTTTTTCTTCATTTTTTTTATAAAGCGGCACTTAAGGCACCCACTCTTTGTAAATATTCAAATTAATAAAAATTACCTTACTTCTATCATGCTTGTGTCTTGTACCTATGTTCATGTCTCTGATTTATCGTACAGAGGCTAGCTCCAACTTGGGGAGCCTAGAATTACTTTAGTCGCGTGTGATTTCAGATTTAAGAATTTAGGCTCATGCCAATCTAGGAGTCTTGACTAGGTGGTGTCTCGAACCAACCAACGAGTCATTATGTGCTAGGGCTGATCAAGAATAGTTGGAGAAAGCAAAGACCAGTTTGCTCAAAAGGCAACTAGTGCTTTGTTTATTGCGTGAGCAACTACTCATCTTCGGCTCGAATCATAAGAAGCGGTCTGTGCCTGGCTCATCTTATGAGTGGTAGACTCAGCTCATCTTGATCCGAGAAGTAGCATGTGCCTATTGCATCTTGTGCCCTCTTTGACAGTATTTCGAGGATCTGGCTAGTCAGCCCTTACGAGGGACAGCATGTGCCTATGCCATCTTGCGCTCTTCTCATCTTCGCACGAGAGGTAGCGTGTGCCTACGGCATCTTATGCCCTCCTCGATGGTGTTTTGAGGATCTGGCTAGTTAGCCCTCATGAGAGGCAGCATGTGTTTGCGGCATCTTGTGCCTACGGCATCTTGTGCTCTTCTCATCTTCGTGTAAGAGATAGCATATACCTATGGCATCTTGTGCCTACGGCATCTTGTGCCCTCCTTGACAGTGTTTTGAGAGTCTGGCTAGTTAACCCTCATGAGAGGCAGCATGTGCCTACGATATTTTGTATCTACGACATCTTGTGCTCTTCTTATTTTCACACGAGAGATAGCGTGTGCTTGCGACATCTTGTACCTACGACATCTTATGCCTACGGCATCTTATGCCCTCCTTGACGGTCTTCTGAGGGTCTGACTAGTTAGCCCTCATGAGAGGCAGCGTGTGCCTGTGGCATCTTGTGCCTACAGCATCTTGTGCTCTTCTCATCTTCATACAAGAGGCAGCATATGCCTGCGGCATCTTGTGCTCTTCTCAACGTTATTTTGAGGGTCTGGCTAGTTAGCTCTCACGAGAGGTAGCATGTGCCTGCAGCATCTTGTACCTACGGCATCTTATGCCCTCCTCTGCAGTCTTCTGAGGGTCTGACCAGTTAGCCCTCACGAGAGGCAGCATGTTCTTGCGGCATCTTGTGCCTACGGCATCTCATACTCTTCTCGTCTTCACACGAGAGGTAGCGTATGCCTGCGGCATCTTGTGCCTACGACATCTTGTGCCTTTCTCGGCAATTTTCTAAGGGTCTAGTCAGTTAGCACTCTAGAGGTCCTTTAGGGCCTCTCTCTGCTTCTCGTACAATTGGGGCTTTATAGGGGTCTTCTAAGTTAGCCCCACCTCTGAGTCACAGAGATTTCCTGGATTGTTTTTTGTGAATTGACCATAGTCATAGCTAAGGAAATCTATGAAGTTAACTATAGAGAGACTCCTTCGTGCCAATATTAAACCTGAAGACTCATTCAAATAAAAAGATGCTACAACATCATTGAGAGTATATATGGAGGTTAGCTAAATTCTATGATCTGGAGATTAGCATCTCGTCAACCTGTTTGAGCCTATAGATTCTAGGATGTACCGCTTCATCCATCTAATAAGAGCCTTCCCAGTTGGGTGATAGCTTCTCTTGCTCAGTGGGCCGTGAAACCTCGACCCGTCGTAACACAAGATCGCCAGCTCAGAATTTTTTCAATTTAACTCAGAAATTGTAATATTTGGCCACTCTCTGATAGTAGGCCACCATTCTTATGACGGTATGCTCTTTACTTTCTTCAATTAAGTCAAGGTTACTCCGTAGCCATACTGAGTTGGTATCTTCATTATACTCCTTGAGTCTAAAGGAAGGAAGCTCAAACTCTACAGAGATGACTGCTTCAGTCCTGAATGCCAAGTTAAAAGCGATCTCATCAGTTGGAAGCCTCTAGATAGTTTGATAGGCCCACAATACATGATAAAGCTCGTCGACCCATGACCTCCCAATTCGGTGGATCCAGGCCTTTAAGCCTTGCAGGATGATTCGGTTGGTTACTTCTACTTCTCCATTCGTCTGTGGGTGGCCAATCGAAGTAAAATGATATTCCATCTGATATTCTCTGTAGAACTCACGGAGTCGAGTATCGCTGAACTGTCTGCCATTGTCTATGATCAATACCTTAGGGAGATCATAGTGGTAGATTATAGATTTTTAGATGAATTCCTTCACTTTGGTTTCTGTTATGTGGGTTAGAGGCTCGACTTCGATCCACTTTGTAAAGTAGTCGATGGTTACCAAAAAAAATTTGTACTGACTCAATGCAAGAGGAAAGGGGCCAAGAATATCCATCCTCCATTGAACGAACGGCCAAGGGGGCGCTGATAGGAGTCAAAGATGCCGTCAGTTGATGTTGGATATTAAAAATTCTTTGGCAATGATCACACTTTTTGACAAATTGATCTACATCTTGTTGCATGGTGGGCCATGGTATCCTTGATGGAGAATCTTGTAGGAGAGGGATTTACCCCCCAAATGGCTTCCATAGATACCTTCATGGACCTCCCGTAGTGCATAATCTACCTCGGATGGATGTAAATATTTCAATAATGATAGAGAGAAGGCCGGTCTATACAGCTTATCATCGTAGAAGATGTAATGGGCTGCTTGTTTTCTTAACTTTTCCAGCTTCTTTGCGATCAGATGGCAGCTCGCCCGATCTCAGATATTTGAGTAGAGGGTTGATTCAGCAGGGCTCTTGATCAATTTGTTGAATAGCGAGAGGCTCCTTGAGGCTTGAGGTTTTCAGTACTCCAAAGTAAGTTTCCTCCTCCCAGTTGGTGGGTAGCAAAGCTGCAAGCTTTGATAACACACCTGTCTTGGCGTTGTCTGCTCTGGGGACCTGCTGAATATCAAAGCTCAAAAAGATCGAGGTTAAGTCCTTTACCTTTTAAAGATATTTTTTCATATTCTCCTCTTGAGCTTCATAGCCACCCTTGATATGGCCAACCACCAACTAGGAGTCGCTAAAAACCTTTAGATAATGGGCCTCTGCTTCCTTTACGACCCAGAGGTCAGAAAGTAGAGCTTCATACTCTACCTCATTATTAGTAGTGGAGAAGTCAAAATGTAAGGTGTATCCCGCCACCTCTCCTTCAGGATTGGTAAGAATGAGTCCAGCCCCTGCTTTCATTGCACTTGATGAACCATTGACGTGCAGTGTCCAGAGCTCCTCTGAGTTAGATCCATGTCTACCTCTTCACCTCTTGAGCTTTCACCAGACCTCGGGTTCTCCCCTTTTTTTGAACTCTCTGCAAGCTTCGAGTCCTCTCCATTTGGAATGGTGCATTCGAGGATGAAATCTACCAACACCTGGGCCTTGATGGCAGGTCGCGGACGGTACTGCACATCTAGCTTGATGAGTTTCAAAGACCATTTTGCAATCCACCTTGAGGTATCTGGATGGTAGAGAACAACTTTAATTGATGATCAATAAGCAACACCACCATATGAGCCTAAAAATAAGGCCACAACTTTCTTGCCGTGACGACCAGTGCAAAAATTGGCTTTTCAAGTTTAGAATATCTAGTTTCTGCATCATGGAGGACCTTGCTGGTATAGTACATATGTCTTTACACTTGTCCTTGTTTTTGAATCAGGACTGAGCTGACTACGATAGGAGAGATGGCGATATAGAGAAATAACTCCTCATCAAATTGAGGCTTTGAGAGCAATGGTGGGGAGCTAAGGTACTGCTTCAATTCCTCAAATACTTTCTGGCACTCAGTGGTCCACTATAAGTCTCTTGACTGTCTAAGGGTTTTAAAGAAGGGGAGATACTTTTTAGCTGAATTGGAGACAAGGTGGCTGAGTGAGGCAATCTTACGAGTGAGGCGTTGCACCTCCCCTATGGTCCTTGGCGGTGCCATCTCAAGGACCACCTTGATCTTCTCGAGATTCACTTCGATGCCCCTCCGAGAGATCATGAATCTAAGAAATTTATTGGTGGTGACTCTGAAAGCACACTTCACCAGATTTAGCTTCATCCGAAACCAACAAAGAGTACCAAAAGTCTTTCGAAGGTCAGCAACATGATCTGAGGTAGTTCGACTCTTGACGAGTATATCATCAACATATGCCTCCATATTGCGGTCTAGCTGATCTTTGAAGATTTTGTTCACTAACCGCTAATAAGTGGCTCCCGTATTTTTTAAGTCGAAGGACATCATTCTGTAACAATAAAATCTATGATCAGTGATAAAGACTATTTTCTCCTCATCTTCAGGTGTCATCTAGATTTGATTATAGCCGATGAAAGCATCCATGAATCTGAAGAGCTCATGTCCGAAGGTAGTGTCCACCAATTGATCAATTCGAGGCAAAGGATAGCTATCTTTGGGACAAACTTTATTGAGGTCGATGAAGTCAATGCACATACGCTACTTTCTGTTTGCTTTCTTGACCAGCACGACATTAGCTAGCCAATCCATATACATGACTTCCCTAATAAAATTAGCTTTGAGCAGGTTGTCCACCTCCTCAACTATGGCCTTTTGGCATTCTGGGACAAAACTTCACTTCTTTTGCTTCACTGGATGAGGGGTTGGGTCCACCCTCAGATGATGGGATATTATCTCTGAATCAATGCCAAGCATGTCTGCCATCGATCAAGCGAAGAGATCCTCATTTTCCTGCAAAAGAGCTGTTAGCCAGGTTTTAGTTACCTCATCCAAGCATGAGCCGATCTTTACAATCCGACCTGGGTTCTCCTTTTCCAGCAGGACATCTAGGAGGTCCTTGAACAGTTGGGGACATCTTTCAATCAGATCATCATGGGCATCCAGTCCTATCGGGAGCTTAGGTTGGACCTCCACCTAGACAGTTGTTTCTTTGCTCGGAGTTTAGCGGCAAAGCATTCTTGGACCATGGCCTGCTCAGATCTGCCCCACTCCATGCTTGGTCAAAAATTTCACCATCAAATGATAGCTTGACATGACAGTTTTTAGAGTCCACAAGCTTGGATAGTCGAGAATTGTATTATAGGCTAAAGGGAGCTTAATTATCAAGAAGTTAACTTGAATTATCGTTTGTCGGGGTTGAATGCCCACGATGAGAGGCAACTTGATCATTCCCTCTGGGACTACCGAGCTCTCAGAGAAACTCTAGATCGGAGTGTCGAATCTACTCAGTTGGTCAGGTATGAATCCATCTGGATGAAGATAGAAAAGTACAAGATATCTACCAAACTTTCATTATCAATAAAAATACGATGTACATTAAAATCAGCGATATTCGCTGTTACAACCACCACATCATTATGTGGGGCCAAGACACTTTCTGCATCGTGCTCGGTGAAGATGATAGCCTCTATCTTCTGCTCACCCTCAAGCCTTGGCCGCTTTATCTTCAGGGGCTCTGTCGATCTAGACGACCCCCCAGTGATCATGTGAATCTCCCTACGGATGGGTCGCTCCTCTTCCGCTACCTGTCCCCCCATCTGCCATCCTACCTATGGCTCTAGTGCCGGCTATGGCTGAGGTAGAGGGAGCAGTTGTTGAGGTAAAAGAGGTGGCTGTTGAACTCTCAAGGATCGACGTTGAGGAGCCACCCTCTGAACAAAATGATTCAGCCTCTCCTATTTGATGAGCCTCTCGATCTCATCACGTAGCTGATGGCAGTCTTCAGTATCATGACCATGATCATGATGGTAAAAACAATACTTATTGGGGTCACGACAGCACTCTGGCTTCGTTCGCATCTACTGAGGCTCAAGCAGCTCAGGCCGTATTTGTATCAACACCTCATTTCGAGAAACGATCAGAGGTGTGTAGTTATTGTAATGCCTAGGAGGTGAGGGCTGTCTATCCCTCCTAGGACTTTGAGACCGACAGTTTCAGCCCCTATTTTTCTGCCTCTGGAATGGAGATTGAGAGTGCTAGTGGGTTTTCTCTTCCTACTTTGAGGAGTGCTCCTTATTCGATCCTGCCACAATAGAACTAGTAGGCTTCCTCTGTGTGAGCATACTTTTTCGCATGGGCAAGCATATCCGAAAAATCTCAGAGGTATGTTTTGGTCAACGATTTTTTCAAGTCATTCTTCAGTAGGTCGCCCATCATCGTAGCCATCACGATCGACTGGTCCAGGTCATGGATCTCTAGGGTCGCCTCATTGAATCTATTCACAAAAGTATGGATCAACTCTCCCTGCTTTTGCTTGATGGTGTGGAGATAATCAAACTGCCTTTATTATCACTGGCTACTAACAAAATGGCCAATGAAGGATTGGCACAAGTCTTCAAAAGAATGGATGGAGGTCGGCTTCAAGCTTGAATACTACTACCGAGAGGCCCCCTTAAGAGTTGGAGGGAATACCCAATAGAGGATGGCATCAGATGCTCCTTGGAGGAGCGTTGCCACTTTAAAGGTCTCCAGATGATCGACGAAATTGGTGGTCCCGTCATAGATCTCCACTGAGGTAATTTAAAGTACAGGGGGAGCAGCTCCTGCACGATCCTCGGGATGAAGGGTGGCTTGCTGTTGAACCCCTCATAAGGCAATGTCAAGGAATTATAGTTGAGAGCATTTCCTATCTTCTTGTCTAGTTGCTGGTCGAGCACCAAGAACTGTCTTTTGATGTTGAGATCTCGGATGGTGCAGGCTTCAGTGCATAGATCATGGCGACCAGAGGTTGAATAATGCTTTGATCGTAGGCTTGGAGATCGTCGCCTGGTCGGTTGGGTCCTAAGGTGGCTTTAATGAGTCGGCCTCCTCTCCGAACTTCAAGGAGGTGCCTGCGGCTCTAGCTAAAGTGGCGGCTCTGGGATTAAGTTCTGTAGGGGTGCCATTGCGAGAATTGCAGGTTGCACGGCTGTAGAGGGTGCAGGGGCAGCCTGAGTAGGCTGCGGTACCGTCTAAAGAGGTGCAAGAAAAGTTTGGACTGCCTGGACTACGGTTGTCAAATTTTGGACTTACTGAAAAAGCTGGTTGAACTGATCAATCGTGATCGACGCTGGTTGGGTCAGTGGTAGAACCTCAGACGTCATTGGTTTCACTTGATTATTAACTTGGCCTACCACCTGACAGGAGGTGACGGCATTGGAGAGTCAGAAAGATGTTCATCTAGGAGCCATGATACGAATGTAGCCCTTCCTCTATCTATTGCTATGAAATCGATCGAGGTCGGAAAGAGAACGGCTGAGCCTCGTGCAGGGATGCTGGCACTGGATTAACCTGCATAACAAGTCCAAATCAGAGGTTGTGGCTTTGGCGAGGACCCTCCGACACTCAAGTTAGACTCAGAAAATAATGAAGTAATAACGAGCTCTCTGAGAGAGGTTGATTGGCTTACCTGATCCTCGAAGCTTTGGTGGTTTATATAGAAGGCTGTCGAATAGCTAGTTGCGTAGCTGTGAGATCATGCGATCTCAAGATTGTAAGATCATTAGATATGCCGTTATGGATGAGATAATCCAGCCTTCAATCGCTCCCGTAAGATTAGAGGAGTCAGTTACGCTTTAGTCGATCCGCTCGGGGTGAACAGCTCGGCTCTATGTAACGATTGATGGCTTGGCAATTTGAAATAGCTCTCAACACCATATCAATCCAAGTGCTCATGACAACCATCGATCCGAGGCTCTCACAATAACCACCATAATAATTACTAATCTATTCTTTCCTCCTGGCATCCGATGTAATTAGATAATTTTTTCTTCAATTGGTATCAGAGCCAGATCCTGTATGTCATGATCGTATAGTCTAATTTTAGAATTTTTTTTGATCTGATTTTGAGTCAGAATTTTTGATATGATTAAATTTTGATTTCACCTAATATTTTTTGTATAATTTTTATCTAGTTTTGACCAGAGTATCAAATCGAAATCAGCCCCTAAATTCGATTTGCTGAAAATATGTTTTAGCAAAAATTTTCTATACAGATTTTTATACTGATTTAATTTTTGATTATGCATGGATTTAAATCTATTTTGATAGATTTTTTGTAATATAATTTAATTAGAGAATTGATGTTTAAATCAGTCTCAGATCTAAATTTGTTTGACAGAGTTTCAGATCTAATTTCAGCATAATACCTGTGCATGTTTGATCACATCTCTAATCAAAATTTTTCTATATAATCATACATATATTTTGAATAAATT
>NC_025997.2:28339595-28355993 GCF_000442705.2 Elaeis guineensis | reverse complement strand
CAGAAAATCCTTTTTGAAGGAGGCGATTTTTGGTGGAGAGGAGGAGGGAGAATTGCCTTAAAATTAATCCTTGGATTTGGAGCAAGAAGAGTTGGAGAAGACGGCTTTGGAAGAAGAACGATGGGAATATGAGTCGTCTCACAAACAGTAACCCTTATAAAAATAATGAACCCGTTGAAAGTTGGTGGGATTTACAAGTTTGCCATTGAGTCGACTCATGGGGGTCGACTCATGAAGTTCAGAAAATCAAGAAAAATATGAATAAATTCCAGAAAAATTTGAAATTTTGAGTGAAGGAATTTTGCTCAATGATAAGTTTTTAGAATGATAAATTTGAGCTTTTGTGACCAGGATAGATGTTGAAACTTGAGCTCTAATCAATTCTTTGAAAATTGAGAAATTTTAGGCAAATGGATCTAGAATTCCTAGATTTCTCCTAATTTCACAGAATCTATCCTCACTAAGGGCCTTTGTAAAGATATCAGCTAATTGATTCTCAGTGCAAACATATTCAAGAATTATATTTTTGTTTTGAACATGTTCTCTTATGAAATGATGTCTTATTTCAATATGTTTGGATCTTGAATGTGAATTGAATTTTTAGATAGATTTATGGCACTTGTGTTGTCACATCTTATTGGTGTTTCATTAAGTTTGATTCCAAAGTCTTCGAGTTGTTGCTTAATCCACAAGATTTGAGCACAACAACTTCCGGCTGCAATGTATTCGGCCTCAGCCGTAGACAGTGCCACCGAATTTTGTTTCTTGCTAAACCATGAGATTAGGTTAACTCCAAGAAATTGGCAAGTTCCACTTGTGCTTTTTCTATCTAATTTACATCCAGCAAAATCAGCATCTGAATATCCTAATAAATTAATTTGTGAGTCCTTAGAGTATCATAACCCTAGAGTTTGAGTACCATTTAAGTATCTAAGGATTCTTTTAACAGCATTCAAATGAGATTCTTTAGGATTAGATTGATATCTAGCACATAAGCAAACACTAAACATTATATCAGGCCTACTTGCAGTTAAATATAATAATGAGCCAATCATACCTCTATAGTATTTTAAGTCTACGCTTTTACCTTCATCATCCTTGTCAAGCTTACATGAGGGACTCATTGGTGTGCCAATTGGTTTGCAGTTCTCCATTCCAAATCTTTTGAGTAGTTCCTTGGTGTACTTGCTTTGGGTGATGGAGATTCCCTCTTTTGATTGTTTGATTTGGAGTCCGAAGAAGAAGGTGAGTTCTCCCATCATGCTCATCTCGAACTCTCCCTGCATAAGCTTAGCAAAGTCTTGACAAAGGGATTCATTAGTAGACCCAAAAATTATGTCATCAACATAAATTTGTATAATTAGCATATCATTTTGATTTCTTTTAATAAATAGGGTTGTATCTACATTGTCTCTTGAAAAACCATTATATAGTAGAAATTTGCTTAGCCTTTCATACCATGCTCTAGGTGCTTGTTTTAATCCATATAAAGCTTTATTTAATCTAAAGACATGATTAGGAAAAGCATGATTTTCAAATCCAGGGGGTTGTTCTACATATACTTCTTGAGAGATATATCCATTTAAAAATATACTTTTAACATCTATTTGAAATAACTTGAAATTCATAAAGCAAGCATATGCAAGTAGAAGTCTAATAGCTTCTAATCTAGCAACAGGTGCAAAGGTTTCATCAAAATCAATTCCTTCTTCTTGATTATATCCCTTAGCAACCAGTCTTGCTTTATTTCTAATTACATTTCCATGCTCATCTAATTTGTTTCTAAAGACCCATTTTGTGCCAATTATTGAATAATCTTTAGGTCTTGATACTAAGGTCCAAACATTATTTCTTTCAAATTGATTAAGTTCCTCTTGCATAGCATTAATCCAGTTATGATCATTTTCAGCTTCTTCAAAAGTTTTAGGTTCAAGTTGAGATACAAAAGCACAATGATTAAGTACATCTCTAAGTGAAGAACGTGTTTTTACCCCATGCATAGGATCACCGATAATTAACTCCTTAGGGTGGTTGTGAACATACCTCCATTCCTTGGGTAGGTCATTTGTACCTTGAGGTTGTTCTTGAATTTCTTCACTTCTCTCATCTTGTTTATCTTCTTGATCCTTGTCTTCTGGAGTTGCTGAGTCTTTCAGAGTGATCTCCTTCATACCTTCTATTAGTGGCTCTGCATCATCAACACCCTCATTCTTCCTTGAAGGAAGATCGTTAGATTCATCAAAAACAACATGTATGGACTCCTCAACTACTAAAGTTCTTTTGTTGAAAACTCTAAATGCTTTACTAGTGGAGGAGTAACCTAAAAAGATTGCTTCATCTGATTTTGCATCAAATTTATCAAATTTTTCTTTTCCATTATTTAATACAAAACATCGAAAACCAAAGACATGAAAATATGCAATATTTGATTTTCTTCCTTTCCAAAGTTCATAGGGGGTTTTCTTTAAAAATTGTCTAGTTAAAGCATGATTTAAAATGTAACATGCTGTGTTAATAGCTTCCGCCCAAAAATATCTTGGAATGTTGCTTTCACAAAGCATGGTACGGGCCATTTCTTCTAAGGTTCTGTTTTTCCTTTCAACTACCCCATTTTGTTGGGGTGTCCTAGGAGCAGAGAAGTTATGGCCAATTCCATTTTCATCACAAAAATTTTCAAAATCTTGATTTTCAAATTCAGTTCCATGATCACTTCTAATATTTTGAATTGAAAATCCTTTTTCATTAGAGACTTTTCGATGAAATTTAGTGAAAATATGAAAAGTTTCATTTTTGTGAGCCAAAAAGAAAACCCAAGTAAAATGAGAGTAATCATCTATAATTACAAAGCCATATCTTTTTCCTCCTAGACTGGTGGTTCTTGTTGGTCCAAATAAGTCCATATGTAAGAGCTCTAATGGTCTAGAAGTTGAAACAGTATTTTTGGATTTAAATGATACTCTAGTTTGTTTACCTAATTGGCATGCATCACAGATTCTATCCTTTTCAAAATTCAGTTTTGGCAAACCGAGAACTGAATCTTTCTTAATTAATTTTGAAAGAGAATGCATGCTGATATGTGCAAGTCTACGATGCCACAGCCAACTAGTCTCATTGATTTTAGCATTCAAGGATACTAGGCATTGCATGTCTAATTTGGCTAAGTCATTCAAATCTATCATATAAACATTGCCATGCCTATGTCCTATAAATTTAATGCCATCGTTAATAGGACTAGTCACAATGCAAACAGATGATTCAAAAACTACTTTATACCCTTTATCACAGAATTGACTAATGCTAAGTAAGTTATGTTTTAAACCTTTAACTAGTAAAACATTCTCAATGTATTTGGAGGGAGTGATACCAATGTTACCTATCTCGATGATCTTTCCTTTGCCATTATCTCCAAAGGTGACCATCCCTCCATCCTTAGCATCAAGCGTGATGAATTGTGATTCATCACCAGTCATGTGTCTCGAGCATCCACTGTCAAGATACCATTTTCTGTTTCCTTCTTGGGATGCTAGACACACCTGCAAGCGAAGGTCAAGTCTCTGTCTTAGGTACCCAAGCTTTCTTGGGTCCTTTTGGGTTAGTCAGAATGGTTCCTTTTGGAATCCATATTTTCTTTATAATTGTATTTGTAGATTTAAGGCATGTGTATGATTTATGTCCTATTCTACCACATTTGAAACAAGTAATATTTGTAGACTTGTTACCTGAATAATTTACATAAATATCCTTCAGAAACTTTTGTTTCTTCAGAGGTTTATAGCCAAGTCCAGCCTTATCATATATAGCTTTCTGATTTTCAAGGATCATATTTAGTTTGTTTGAACTTAATGTGAACTTATCTATTATAGATTTCAGCTTGTTAATTTCATCCTTTAAGTTTTGATTTTCTTGACTCAAGGTGAGTTTTTCAATTGAAAGAATTTCAGCTTGTTTCACTAAGGACTGATTTTCCAATTTCAGTTCTTTTTTTTTCCTCCCTAGTTTCTTTAATTCATCAATTGAGTCATAGAAAGCTTCATGCAATTCTTCAAATATGAATTCACTAGTGGATTCAGAAGTTACCTCATTTTCATGTGCCATCAGACACAGATTGGCTTGTTCTGTTGAGGTTTCCTCGTCGGAGCTTGAGTCATCACTCGCACTCCAAGTCGCCATCATTGCCTTCTTTTTGAACTTTTTGGGACCTTTTTTCAGTTGTGGACATTCGGATCTGAAATGTCTCGGCTTCTTGCACTCGTAGCATGTAAGGGGTTGATCTTTCTCTTTTTCTTTGCTTTGTTCCCCTTTTGTGAATTTCTTTCTCATCCCCTGTTTCCTTTTTCTTAGAAACTTCTTAAATTTTCGGATGATGAGTGCCATCTCTTCATCCTGTTCTTCATCTTCAGATTCATCCATTTCATAATCAGGCGAAGTTGTGGATTTGAGGGCAATGGTTCTTTTCTTTTTGACTTCATCCTCTTGATGTTGCTTCATGCTCAGTTCATGAGTCATCAAGGATCCAAGAAGCTCTTCTAGAGGTAGAGTGTTCAAGTCCTTTGCTTCTTGGATGGCAGTCACCTTGACTTCCCAAGTTCTTGGCAGTGACCTGAGAATCTTCTTTACAAGTTCACTGTTAGTATAAGATTTGCCAAGACTCTTCAAACCATTAATTATATCAGTAAAACGAGTAAACATGACAGTTATGGACTCATCATGCTCTATTTTGAACAATTCATATTTATGTACAAGCATATTTATTTTAGACTCTTTTACTTGATTTGTTCCCTCATGGGTTACTTCTAACCTATCCCATATTTCTTTAGCAGATGCACAAGTAGAAATGCGATTGAATTCACTAGCATCTAGTGCACAATAAAGAACATTCATGGCTTTGGCATTTAATTGTGCCAATTTCTTGTCAACCTCATCCCATTCTTTCTCGGGTTTGGTTGACTCCTCACCATCTATAATCTTGGTGGGTGTGTGAGGACCATTTACTATGATACTCCACATATCATAGTCGAGTGCTTGCATGAAAATCTTCATCCGAGCTTTCCAATAGGTGTAATTAGACCCATTGAAAAGTGGAGGTCGGTTTGTTGATTGCCCCTCGGCTAGAGAAGTACCGACATGGGTTGCCATAGATCTTTGGCTCTTTGATTGTTAGATCAAAGAAGGGCTAGAGCACCGGCTCTGATACCACTTGTTGCCCAGCTATGCAACCCAAGAGGGGGGGTGAATTGGGTTTCTAAAAATTTTAAGCCCAACTGATTACTTATGAAGAGCAAAACAAAGACTTTAATTCAATATTAATTACCTAAAGCAGGAATGCAAGATTATAATAAAGAAATAAAGTGAAGCGATAAAGCACACCACAAACACAAGGATTTATAGTGGTTCGGTGCTAACCTTGCACCTACATCCACTCCCCAAGCTCCTACTTGGGAATTTCAATCCACTATACTTTGTATTCAACCCGAATACAAAACATCGAAAACTCCGACACTAGCTATCCCAAGCTAGATCACTTGTTTTTCGGGTACAAGTAAACCCAAAATACTCCGATTTCAGGTTCGGATCAACCTTTCCTTGTTTTGGAAATCCTCCAAAAACAAGAACAAAAACTCGCAAAGAGTTAGAAAATTTTGAGCACAGATTAATACAATAACAGCTCCTTAAAATGAGTGAATATAACAATAAAAACTTTACTCAAATAAAGAACCCCTTTTTGAATTTTCTCAAGGTGGATGAACGCTTGAACGAATGCTTGAGAAGAGGTTAATTGTTGATTGAAGATCTCTTGAAAGCTTTGGAAGATCTCTAGATCAAGGTTGAACAATAGGCTTGAAAGATCCTCTCTTTGAAAGCTCTTGAATCTCTTTCACAATCTCTCGTATGGATTTTGGATCCTCTTTTCTTTTTCTCTCAAATTATCTCGTGGATCCTCTCAATGAATTTTATCTCTCTTTTGATCTGCCGATAGCTTCTTCTTTTTTTTTTTTCCTCTCCAATTTGATCTGCTATTTAATCTGCAATTTCTTTCACCATTTAAAGCATTTTACGACATTAGAAGCAAGAGAAAATAATTTAGGCAGATAAAGAGCCGTTAGAGCAATTTTAGGAAGCATAAAAGGTAATTAAAACGGGCAGAAAAATAGCTGTTGCTGACATTTCTCGTCACAGGGGTCGACTCATGAGTCGACTCATGCTTCAGGGGTCGACTCATGAGTCGACCTCTGTTGCAAAAACCAGAGAATGCGTTTCTGGAAATTCTTGGCTCAAATTAGCAGGGGTCGACTCATGAGTCGACTCATGCCTTTGTGGGTCGACTCATGAGTCGACTCACAGGTCGTGCCAAGCCAGAAAACTAGCATGCCAAGGAGAATTTTTGCGTGCCAATCAGCTCACAGTGCCATGAGTTGACTCATGAGTCGACTCATGCACTTCAAACCTTCATAACTTCAAAAATATAAGTCCAAACACAATGAAATTTTCACCAATAGATTTCAAATCATTTGTTCTACTAAATGGTACTATCAAATCAGGATTTTAGTAAAATTATGATTTTGCCCTTGAAGAGCATGAGGACTTTTTCATTTTAAAATTATTTGTATCCCTTCAATCTGCTTTGTAATCATCAAAATCAATCTAGGAGCAACAGTATTCATACTTACTCTGACTAGAGATTTTCTGAACTCAGTCTGACGAATCGCATAAGACTTCTCTTTTTCTACTAAGATCGATAGATTCCATTTAGGTGCATCCTACTCCAAATAGTGAACTTGAACCTACAATAGCCAACATACACAGCAAGGATCCGAATGGTTAGAGATTAAGAGAACGTGCAGTCAAATTAAGCAGCCTCACTGTGAATAGCCAACATACCGCAGGTCAAAGGATCAGTCACACCACTGCAGTATCGAGAAGATCACTGATGAGTGAGTAAATATCCAAGTAGTCTCTTGTGTTGGTCATGCTCAGTGCAAGTTATTCTCCAACAACCACCTGCATTCTCACCCCAGTGTCTCTATACTATAGACTCGAGACTCATCTGTCCTAAAAGGAGGTGATCCGTGTACCGATCTTAAATAAATTGATCACTGTCCTCCATGATGATCTTTTGATCAGGAGTATTTAGAAATTAACCACTAATGATGTATATCTTAAATTCTCAGTACTTTGAGAATGCACAAAATTATCTTTGTTAATTTTTAAGATAAATCATGGACACATAAGACATGATTGGTTATAAGGATTACCCATCAAGTACAAAACATGTCATAAAAAAAGTATATGTCAGTCAAAATTAGCTTCTAGGACACACATCTAACACATGAATCATTCAAAAAATTAATAAGATGATGACATATATTCTTAAAAGTTGAGAATTTGAAGTATGTGTCATTGGTGATTAATTCCTAAATTACTCCTGATCGATAGATCATAATAGAGATGGTGATTGATCTGATAAAATTGGTATATGAATTACTTTTCTTTGGATAGACGAGTCTCAAATTTATAGTATGGGGATACTGGAGCAAGAGTGCAAGTAGTTATTAGAGAATAAGGGTACCAAGTGTGACCAACATAAGAAGTCACTTGGATGTCTACTTATTCATCATTGACTTTTTCAATACTATAGTGGTATGACAGTTTCTTTGACCTATGATGCCTCGACTATTCATAACGGGGTTACTGTAGTTTGACTATACATATACTTGATCTCTAGCCATTCGGATCCTTGCGGTGCAAATTAGCTGCAGTAGATTCGTTGCAGGAGTAGAGTATACACCTAGATGAGATCCATCGACCTTAGTAGATAAAGAACAATCTTATGTAATTTATGAGATTGAGTTATGAAAACCATGGTCAGACAGTGTGAATAATGAAAAAAAAATTTCATAAGATTTTATAGAGAGAACTTAAGTTGAATAGATCTTACATATAACAGATGATGGGATTTGACAAGTTTTTTATAATCTCTGTCTTGTCGGGACTCATGATAGAAGAACTGTATCACATGATAACTATACCTAGAGCTTTATGAAGGATCTTATAGGTTCCTGATATGTATTTTAATTAATCTCATTAATTAAAATCTATTTCACATGATTTAACTAATCATATTTATAGGAAAGATAGAAATGAATATATCTAATCTAATCATGAAAGCACAATAGAATAAAATAATCTACCTAAACTTTCATGCGAAAAGGAAAATCTAGTATCAAGATCTCTATGTACAGATGAGAAAAGAAGTAGAACAAAAAAAATAATTTTATTTTATACCTTTGCACTGGTAGAAGATCTCTGCAATCGATGTCATAGAAAGGCTTTCTTCCTCGTAGCCACATAAGTGCCTAGCTTCTACAGGTATCCACATAGAGTGGAGGGCTGATCAGCGATCTTCTTGGTTTCCCAGGGTGCTAGCTCCCTTGCAGAATCTTTACATGATGAAAGAATTTTCTTAACTCCTTGAGAATAGCAGCAAGACTTAGGCTTTTTCAAGATCTCTCTTTGCTAAAATCTAATTTGAGCAATAATCAGGAAGAAAGAGATTCCCTGGGCATGGAGAAGAGAGGAGGAAGAGGAGGGGGCAGCACCAAGAGCAAGGGGACTTTGTGGGGTGTGGAACTCTATGAGATCAAGGGGTTTAGCTAATTATATAGGCATAAAATCCTAAGGTGGCACCCAAGCAACTATGGAAATAAATCATCTCAAAAAGAGAGAGAATTTCGGTCTTTCTGCCCCATCTAAATCAGCCAACAACTTGCCAAAATTGGCTTGGGTGGCTAAGGTTTTACAAACCCTAGAAGTTGGCGCCCACAACCTGCCTCTTTTGCTCCTTTTGTGGCACCTAGAGTTTCATTCAAGATGCCTTAGGTGTTGGGCTCTGATGACTAGTCCAAGATTAAGTCAAATAAATCCATTTAGGCTAGACTCAAGTGTTATACACTTGATACATCTAAACTCATTTTGTTAGATTTCTACAGGTGCTAGTGCATATGGATTTCAAAAATTTTTTAAATCCAAAATATAGTGAAAAATTATATTAAAATAATTTTAATCTAAATATGTATTTATCATCTAAAAGTACCTATGGATCTAGTTCATATGCTGAAATTAACATAAAGTGATTTTAGTAGAAAGAAATAAAAGCATGTGATCAAGTAGAATACATGAATCGCTTTTCTTTTGCCTCAAACTTGTAACTAGGGTTGAATCCAATTCAATCTCTTGATCTAGGATTGAGTAGGTTCTGAATTAGTAGCACAAATATCCTACCTCTACGGATATCCACATGACTGATCTGGATTGGCTCCTCTTGAAATAACTCACTTGAACTCAAAGCTTGAATAGGCTTGAACCAAGCTTGGATAGGGATCAATCCTTGATCCCTTTTTCTTAATTCTTGAATGAACCAACCCTTATTTGATCTTTCTTTCTTGATTCTTGAAGAAATCAAGAATCCTTCTTGATCCCTCAACTAACTAAGAACTAATCAAGAAGTAGTTGTAACAACCTCCCAACAAACTTGAGAGGAAGAAGAAAAACTCCAACAACTTTGTGGTGCCAACCCTTGACACCAACAAGATGTTGCCACCCACCTCTCTCCAAGATCCAAGAGAGAGGATGCCTAGAGAGAGAGGGTATGGGCTAGAGAGAGAAGAGGGGGCATTGGGCATAGTGAAGGTGGCGGCAAGGAAAGAAAACTATGAGATCTCAAGAGAGGTAGGGCTAGGATCTTTTACATAGACAACATAAGGGAGTCCTAACCAAATTAGGATCCCTTCTTCTAATCATATTAGAAATCCTAACCTAAAGCCTCTTGGACCAAATCAAAGGGGCACCACCTAGCCTAGACCCATGCCCACATTGGGCTTAGACATCCCATCATATGGGACCCAATCCAATGTTCTCTAATCAATCCACATGGTTCCTTTAGATTAATTGAAGGAATCTTGATCAAATCAAGATGAATTTTCAATTAATAAAATCAAAAAAATTAAAAAACTCTTTCTTGATTTAATCCAAGCCATAAATTAAGCATCCAACCATTAGAGCCTTATTTAATCAAATTTAATTAGGTTCAAAATAAGTATAAAAATTAATTAATGCTTATCATATAAGTAAATCAACTACAAGAGAAATTTGAGTTCACCCATGTGCTAGCAAAGTTAATATGAATCCAATCAGATTTTTCTAAATTCATATTAATTGATACTTCATAAGCCTAATTAACCAATCCAGATCTTCTCTCTTTAATGTGTGATCCTATAGGTTCAATTCTGTCTGATAGTGAGACATACCAATGATCTCTATCATAGATATCATTGAAATCTCTTTCAATAGGTCAGAACAGTTTCACTCTAACTCGACAAGGATCATTGATCCAAAATGATCCTATTGAGCTCTCATAACCTATCAGTGACATCTAGCAATATGTAGTGGCAACCTAGCAGAATCGAAGAAGAACCTCTAGGTGTAGTTAACGTGTGATACATTCTCTCTATCGTGAGTCCTGACTAGATGGCAGGTCACGGATAAATCATCAAACCTCATCACCAGTCACATGATATATCCAATTAGCTCAAGTCTAATAGTGATTTCAAATAAAAATTCTTTTTCATCAATCACATTACTATGGTCATAGACTTGTGGACTCAACTTCTCAAATCTCAAGGACTACTCCTCTCTATCAAGATCGATAGATCCTATCTACATGCACATCTTGCTCCCATAACTCAACCAACTACAGCCAACATTCACTACAAAGACTCATAATCGAATCAATGCTTATCATGTGTGGTCAAACTACAGCAGCCTTACTGCAAATAACTATGACATCGCAGGTCAAAGGACCAGTCACACAACTACAGCATCGAGATGATCACTGATTATTGAATAAAAATTCATATGATCTCTCATATGGTCACGCTCAGTACTAGTTATTCTCTAATAACTACCTGCACTCGTCACTCAGTGTCTCTACACTATAGACTAGAGACTCATCTATCTCGAAGGAAGCGAACCATGCACCAGTCTATGTAGATCGATCATCATCTCCATGACTATCTTATGGTCGAAAGTAATTTAGAAATCGATCATACATACCTCTAATTCTCAATAGTTGAGAATATATATCGTAACATCAATTTCAAAGATGATTCAAGGACACATAATACTTGAATGGAAAAAAAAAATTTGTCCTTCATTGATCAAATCAATAGTTTAAGTATAAATTTATATCATAGAATAAAAAATATGTCAGCCAATAATTGGCTTCTAGAATATACATCTAACACATTTAGATATGTATGATCCTAGCTCAAATCTTGACCCAAATTCAATTGAACCAAATCTCTATTTGATTTAACTCGAATTCAGCCATAATTAATTTGATCTTATGAAATTAAGATGTACAATATTTGCATATTAGTTCTCTAATTCTGCTAACATTTAGTAATTAAATTTTGCTTCTTATAACAATTACAATTAGTCTAATTATCAATCACATTGATAATTTGAATTTCAACCATCTGATCAGTCTCGCACTCCTTATGTGTGTGACCCCATAGATTCTATTCTATTTGGTAGTGAGTCATATTATAATATTCATCACAGCATCATTGAAACTTCTTTCAGTAGATTGAAATCCTTCCAATTCTTTCTAATTGAAAATCATTTAATCATCTATATATCTGATTCTCTATAGACCCCATAATCTATCAGTGACATCTAGTAGTATATGGTGGCAAGCCAGCAGAATGAAATAGAAAGAACTTCTAGATACGTTATCGTATGGTACAATCTTTTTATCAGGGTCCTAACTAGATGGAGGTTATGGATAACTCGTCAATCCATAATATCTGTCATATATAAAATTTACTTGACTTGAGTTCATAATGTGAAGTACATGAAAACTCCTTTCTATGATTTACTCTATCCTAGCCAAGATCTTCTAAACTCAATTTCATGAATTACATAGGATCATCTTTCTTGTCTAATCAAGAATGATAGATTCTATCTTGATGCACACATATTCCTACATTGAACCTACTATAACCAACATACAGTGTAGAGATCCATATGGATAGGGATCGAGTTTATATGCAGTCAAACTATAGTAGCCTCATTGTAAATAATGAGGCACCTCAGGTCTAAAGACTAGTCACACTACGGTAGCATCGAGTAAGTCACTAATGAATGGATAACTATCCAAGTGACTTCTCATAATGGTCATACTTGATAATTTTATTCTCTAATAAATATCTGCACTCTCGCTCTAGTATCTCTCACACTGTAGACTCAAAACTCATCTATCCTAAGGGAAGCGATTAGTGCATCGATTAGGTCAATCACTGTCTCCATAATTATCCCTTGACCCAATGTATTTAAAAATTAATTATCAATGACACATGTCTCAAATTCTTAATTGTTGAGAATATGTGTCATCACCCTATTAATTCTTTAGATGATTTATGGACATAAAAAATACAACATGAATAGAAAAATAATCTAATTTTATTAATTTTAAAAGTATAATTATAAAAATATATTCCTAAAATGTTTATAAGTGTCAAGCTAATTGACTTCTAGGGTATACATCTAACAGTTCATTTCTTTCATTCTGCTGGATTGCCACTACATACTGCTAGATATCACTGATAGATTGTGAGACCAACAAGAATTATTTTGATGATCAATTATTCTCATTTGGTGAGTTAGAATTATTTCAATCTATCGAAAGAAGTTTCAATGATATATATGATAGAAATTATAATATATCTCACTATTAGATAGAATAGAACCAATGGAGTCGCACACATAAGAAGTTTTGACTGATCAGATGATTGAACTATGATTTTGAATCGCTAAAAGATTTAATTATCAATATGATTGCTGATTGGACTAATTTGTAAAAGTTATTTGAGAGAACTTGCTAAGAGTTAGTAAGTTAAAGGATGACTAATTGCAATTATTGTTATATTATTTCATTTGATCAAATAATTAGGATTGAGTCCTGATCAAATTAGATTAGGATTTAATTTGATTGGACTTGGTCTGAGTTTGAGTCAAATTGGATTGGACTAAGTCAAAAGATTTGATTTGGTTAGTCTTGTAGAATTAAGACTCCTTTTGATTTGAGATTAGATCTCATATGGAAATCCAAACCCAATTGGACTTGGACCAAGTCCAACAACTTGGTCCAAAGGGAGATCACGCCCAAAAGAAATTCACACCTCATTATCACCAGCATTTTTTCTCCTCACATGGGATAAGGTGGTGCCACAAAGAGTTAGGGCGCAACAATATCTCAAGGAGACTTAAACGCCCACAACTCTATCAAAAAAAAACCTAAAAGGGCATTGAGTTTGAGGGGCTTAGAGATAAGATCAGTGCCTCCTCTCATCTTAAAAGGAAGTGGAATGGCATGATATTGTGGAGACGCACAAGAGACCGGGAGATAGGGATTCACGCACAAAAATAAGAAGAGAAAGGACATGCACTATTGGTTTTTGGATGCCATCTGCCTTTCTTCTTTCACATATGGAATGTTCAAGGGTTGGACGTCTCAAGTTCCCTCCTTTTCACATGTCCAAGGTGTTGGATGTCCAAATCTCTATGCCTCATCTCTCTTCCGTCTTTCTCATCCTCTTATTCTCTATTTTTTTCTTGAGAAAAAAAAAAAAAAAAAAAGGTTCAACAATCTAAGGAGCGATCTCTGCAAAGGACCTTGCATCCCGATGAGATCAAGATCTTCTGATCAAATGAGCTTCGTGTGGATATTTATAAAGGCCAGATATCTATGTGGCTTCAGAAGAACCTTCAAAGTATCCATGGGTCATCGAATCACAGTAAAGATCTACCTGTGCAAGAAGAAGATCAGATCTTTCTCTCTTTTGTTTTATCTTAATATTAAATCTATGAGGGATCTTGGTGTTTTGAGATACAATCTCATGCATGCATGTTCAGATTTGAAGGTTTTAATCTATTTTCTCTTCGTTGAATTTTAAATTTTAATGATGCATGCTCCCAGATTTCCTAATAGATAAATCCTTGAGAAGGAAATTGGACTCTAAGGCTGAGCAGTGTGTTTTTGTGGGTTATGGTGACTTACACAAAGGCTGTAGGTGCTACTCACCTTCAAAAAAAAGAGTGTTCATTTCTAGATATATTATATTTGATGAAATTCATTTCTGGACAGATCTTCATCTCAATGTACAACCTCATTTTTCTGATCACCAAAGCTTATCAAATTCTTCATACTCAAATTCTCTTAATGATACTTCATCACAATCTTTGGTGGGTCCATTTTTTCATCTCCTGTAAGACAACAACTCAAGGTACTTCTCATCTTCAATGTACACAACCTGAGCAGACATGAGAATACATATTTGAATCTTCTAGTAGTAATATAAACTTGGATGTTGAAAGGTTAGTCCAAGAATCTACATCAGTTACAATACCTGAACAAAATGTTAGAAGGTCAAATAGACCTGCTCAACCTGAAAAACAATATCCAATTGAAAATTGGACACTGAATGCTGATATTTCAGTGAAACAAGTTGCATTTACCTACAATTTACAATCAGTAAGTAAACCTCATACATATGAAAAGGCTAAGAATGATCCCAAGTGGGTTCAAGCCATGAATAAAGTAGTGACAGCTCTTCTCAAACATCAAACTTGGACTTTAGTACCAAGGCCAACAAAGAAGAATGTAGTTGGTTGTAGATGGGTTTATAAAACCAAGTGGAAATCAGATGGCACAATAGAGAGATTCAAAGCTCGATTGGTGGTCAAGGGATATGATCAAAGGAAGGGCTTGGATTATGAAGAAACCTTCACTTCTATCATTAAAATGGATACTGTAAGATTGATCCTAGCCATAGCAGCCCATTTTAACTGGCCATTTCAACATTTTGATATGAAAAATAACTTTCTTCATGGTGATCTCCATGAAGAAGTATATATGGAGCAGCCTCCGGGCTTTGAAGCAGCAGACAAAAGGTCAATGGTCTGTATACACAAAAAAGCAATTTATGGCAAACACCTCATACTTAGTTTGATAGCTTCATCAGTCTTTCTTGCAGGCAGATTTTCAAAAAAGCAAAGCTGATTAGGCCTTGTTCTTTAAAAGGTCCAATTCAAGTATTTATCTAGTCCTTATCTATGTGGATGATATTATTCTGACTGGTGATGATACTACAACTATTCATGAACTTAAATGTTTATTGTTTCGAAGGTTTGCTATGAAAGAACTTGATCCAGTTAAATACTTTCTTGGAGTGGAGTTTGACAGAAATACAGAAGCCCTTAAACTCACACAACACAAGTATTCCCTGGACTTGTTATAGAAATTTAAGCTAACTGATTGCAAACCTACCTTAACTCCTATTAGCTTTTCTAAGCAAGTTTCAGTACATGGAGGCAAACCATTATCAAATCTAGAATATCTTAGAAGTTTAGTGGGAGCATTGCAGTATCTCACCTTCATGAGACTTGATATCACTTTTATTGTGAATCCAGTTTGTCACGTACATGTATGGGCCTACAAAAACTCATCTCAAGGCTGCTAAATGTATCCTCAAATATGTTAAAGGAACTATTACTGATGGTTTCTTTTATCCGGCTTAGGAAAAGCAACTCAATCTTATTGCCTACACACATGCAAACTGGGGAGATGATCCAAGTACTTGGAGGTCTGTATTGATTTCTATGTTTTCTTTGCATTTTGCTCGATCTCTTAGTACAGCAAGAAATAAAGGACTATTTTCAAATTAAGCACTGAGGCTGAGTATAGGGTAATGTCCATAGCTGTTGCTCACATCACCTGGTATCGACATCTCCTTCATGAACTACAATTTAGAGTTCAACATGCTTTTCTTAGGTGCGATAACCAAGGAGCACTCGAGCTTGGCTTCAATTCAATTTTCCACGCTCAGAGCAAACACATAGAATTGGATTATCATTTCATCAGAGAAATGATGGAGCACAAATAGCTTGTACCAGAATTTATGCCTTCTTCGCTTCAACTAACAATATTTTTATCAAAGACCTATCTGCTCCTCAACATAGATTCTTGGCAAACAAATTGTCTTTATATCATAAAGACATTTGAGGGGGGATGTAAGAGAAGATAGACCTCTGGATAGTCAAAGCACAAGGCCTATACGGCCTGCTGGTATGGATCGTGCAGATCATGAAGCCCATGGATATCAGAAATTAAGTCAGAAGAGGATTAGAGGTGTCTAGGTTCATTGAATGTTAACAAAGGATAAAGACTAGTGTAACTAATCTTGGAGCTTGTTAGAGTTGTTATTAGTTTCTGTTCAAGCATGGCTATATGTGGAAGATATTGTATGATAATCAGTATTCAAGAGACTCATCTGATAATAA